>NW_026599631.1:635000-652500 GCF_023634155.1 Falco peregrinus
CAGCTGAGGTTTAGAGTTGCGTTTAGGGTTAGGCCTCTTAGGGTCAGGATTAGGGTTAGGGGTAGTGTTCGGGTTAGCGTTAGGGTTAGGGTTAGGTTTAGGGTTAGGGTTAGGGTTAGGTACATGCCATGCACAGGTGAGGTTTAGAGTTCCGTCAAGGGTTAGGCCTCTTAGGGTCAGGATTAGGGTTAGGTTTAGGATTAGGTTTAGGGTTAGGGTTAGGGTTAGGGTTACGTACATGCCATGCACAGCTGAAGTTTAGAGTTGCGTTTAGGGTTAGGCCTCTTAGGGTCAGGATAAGGGATAGGGTTAGGGTTAGGGTTAGGGTTAGGGTTAGGGTTAGGGTTACGTACATGCCATGCACAGCTGAGGTTTAGAGTTCCGTTTTGGGTTAGGCCTCTTAGGGTCAGGGTTAGGGTAAGGGTTAGCGTTAGGGTTAAGTTTAGGGTTAGGGTTAGGGTTAGGGTTAGGGTTAGGGTTAGGGTTAGGGTTAGGGTTAGGGTTAGGTACATGCCATGCACACCTGAGGTTTAGAGTTCCGTTTTGTGTTCGGCCTCTTAGGGTCAGGGTTAGGGTTAGGGTTAGGGTTAGGGTTAGGGTTAGGGTTAGGGTTAGGGTTAGGGTTAGGGTTAGGGTTAGGGTTACGTACATGCCATGCACAGCTGAGGTTGAGTTCCGTTTAGGGTTAGGCCTCTTAGGGTAAGGATTAGGGTTAGGGTTAGGATTAGGGTTAGGTTTAGGGTTAGGGTTAGGGTTAAGGTTAGGGTTAGTGTTAGGGTTAGGGTTAGGGTTAGGTACATGCCATGCACAGCTGAGGTTTAGAGTTCCGTTTTGGGTTAGGTCTCTTAGTGTTAGGGTTAGGGTTAGGGTTAGGTTTAGGTACATGCCAAGCACAGCTGAGGTTTAGAGTTCCGTTTTGGGTTAGGCCTCTTAGGGTCAGGGTTAGGGTTAGGGTTAGGGTTAGGGTTAGGGTTAGGGTTAGGGTTAGTGTTAGGATTACCTACATGCCATGCACAGCTGAGGTTTAGAGATGCATTTAGGGTTAGGCCTCTTAGGGTTAGGGTTAAGGTTAGGGTTAGGGTTAGGGTTAGTGTTAGGGTTACCTACATGCCATGCACAGCTGAGGTTTAGAGATGCATTTAGGGTTAGGCCTCTTAGGGTTAGGGTTAAGGTTAGGGTTAGGGTTAGGGTTAGGGTTAGGGTTAGGGTTAGTGTTAGGGTTAGGGTTAAGTGCATGCCATGCACAGTTGAGGTTTAGAGTTCCGTTTTGGGTTAGGTCTCTTAGGGTTAGGGTTAGGGTTAAGGTTAGGGTTAGGGTTAGGGTTAGGATTAGGGTTAGGGTTAGGGTTAGGGTTAGGGTTAAGTGCATGCCATGCACAGCTCTAGGTTTAGAGTTCCGTTTTGGGTTAGGTCACTTAGGGTTAGGGTTAGGGTTAAGGTTAGGGTTAGGGTTAGTGTTATGGTTAGGGTTAGGGTTAGTGTTAACTGCATGTCATGCACAGCTGAGGTTTAGAGTTGCGTTTAGGGTTAGGTCTGTTAGGGTCAGGATTAGGGTTAGGGTTAGGGTTAGGGTTAGGGTTAGGGTTAGGGTTAGGGTTAGGGTTAGGGTTAGGGTTAGGTACATGCCATGCTCAGCTGAGGTTTAGAGTTCCGTCAAGGGTTAGGCCGCTTAGGGTCAGGATTAGGGTTAGGTTTAGGATTAGTGTTAGGGTTAGGGTTAGGGTTAGGGTTAGGGTTACGTACATGCCATGCACAGCTGAGGTTTAGAGTTCCGTCTAGCGTTAGGCCTTTTAGGCTTAGGGTTAAGTTTAGGGTTAGGGTTAGGGGTAGAATTAGGGTTAAGTGCATGCCATGCACATCTGAGGTTTAGAGTTCCGTTTTGGGTTAGGCCTCTTAGGGTAAGGATTAGGGTTAGGGTTAGGATTAGGGTTAGGTTTAGGGTTAGGGTTAGGGTTAAGTGCATGCCATGCACAACTGAGGTTTAGAGTTCCGTTTTGGGTTAGGTCACTTAGGGTTAGGGTTAGGGTTAAGGTTAGGGTTAGGGTTAGGGTTAGGGTTAGGGTTAGGGTTAGTGTTAACTGCATGCCATGCACAGCTGAGGTTTAGAGTTCCGTTTTGGGTTAGGCCTCTTAGGGTCAGGGTTAGGGTTAGGGTTCGGGCTAGGGTTAGGTTTAGGGTATAGGGTTAGGGTTAGGGTTAGGGTTAGGGTTAAGTGCATGCCATGCACAGCTGAGGTTTAGAGTTCCGTTTTGGGTTAGGCCTCTTAGGGTCAGGGTTAGGGTTAGCGTTAGGCTTAGGGTTAGGGTTAGGGTTAAGGTTAGGGTTACGTACATGCCATGCACAGCTGAGGTTTAGCGTTGCGTTTAAGGTTAGGCCTCTTAGGGTCAGTATTAGGGTTAGGGTTAGGATTAGGGTTAGGGTTAGGGTTAGGGTTAGGGTTACGTACATGCCATGCACAGCTGAGGTTTAGAGTTCCGTCTAGGGTTAGGCCTCTTAGGCTTAGGGTTAAGTTTAGGGTTAGGGTTAGGGTTAGGGTTAGGGTTAGGGTTAGGGTTATGTACATGCCATGCACAGCTGAGGTTGAGTTCTGTTTAGGGTTAGGCCTCTTAGGGTAAGGATTAGGGTTAGGGTTAGGATTAGGGTTAGGTTTAGGGTTAGGGTTAGGGTTAGGGTTAGGGTTAGGGTTAGGGTTAGGGTTAGGGTTAGGGTTAGGGTTAGGGTTAGGGTTAGGTACATGCCATGCACAGCTGAGGTTTAGAGTTCCGTTTAGGATTAGGTCTCTTAGAGTTAGTGTTAGGGTTAGGGTTAGGGTTAGGGTTAGGTACATGCCATGCACAGCTGAGGTTTAGAGTTCCGTTTTGGGTTAGGCCTCTTAGGGTCAGGGTTAGGGTTAGGGTTAGGGTTAGGGTTAGGGTTAGGGTTAGGGTTAGGGTTAGGGTTACCTACATGCCATGAACAGCTGAGGGTTAGAGATGCGTTTAGGGTTAGGCCTCTTAGGGTTAGGGTTAAGGTTAGGGTTAGGGTTAGGGTTAGGGTTAGGGTTAGGGTTAAGTGCATGCCATGCACAGCTGAGGTTTAGAGTTCCGTGTTGGGTTAGGTCACTTAGAGTGAGGGTTAGGGTTAAGGTTAGGGTTAGGGTTAGGGTTAGGGTTAGGGTTAGGGTTAAGTGCATGCCATGCACAGCTGAGGTTTAAAGTTCCGTTTTGGGTTAGGTCACTTAGAGTTAGGGTTAGGGTTAAGGTTAGGGTTAGGGTTAGGGTTCGGGTTAGGGTTAGGGTTAGGGTTAGGGTTAGGGTTAAGTGCATGCCATGCACAGCTGAGGTTTAGAGTTCCGTTTTGGGTTAGGCCTCTTAGGGCAAGGTTAGGGTAAGGGTTAGCGTTAGGGTTAAGGTTAGGGTTAGGGTTAGGGTTAGGGTTTCCTACATGCCATGCACAGCTGAGGTTTAGAGTTGCGTTTAGGGTTAGGCGTCTTAGGGTTACGGTTAAGGTTAGGGTTAGGGTTAGGGTTAGGGTTAGCGTTAGGGTTAGGGTTAGGGTTAGGGTTACGGTCACGGTTACGGTTACGGTTACGGTTACGGTTACGGTTAAGTGCATGCCATGCACAGCTGAGGTTTAGAGTTGCGTTTAGGGTTAGGCCTCCTAGGGTTAGGGTTAGGGTTAGGGTTAGGATTAGGGTTAGGGTTAGGGTTAGAGTTAGGGTTGGGGTTAGGTTTAACTGCATGCCATGCACAGCTGAGGTTTAGAGTTCCGTTTTGGGTTAGGCCTCTTAGGGTCAGGGTTAGGGTTAGGGTTAGGGTTAGGGTTAGGGTTAGGGTTAGGGTTACGTACATGCCATGCACAGCTGAGGTTTAGAGTTGCATTTAGGGTTAGGCCTCTTAGGCTCAGGATTAGGGTTAGGGTTAGGGTTAGGGTTAGGGTTAAGGTTAGGGTTAGGTACATGCCATGCACAGCTGAGGTTTTGAGTTCCGTCAAGGGATAGGCCCCATAGGGTCAGGATTAGAGTTAGGGTTAGGGTTAGGGTTAGGGTTAGGGTTAGGGTTAGGGTTAGGGTTAGGGTTAAGTGCATGCAATGCACAGCTGAGCTTTAGAGTTCCGTTTTGGGTTAGGCCTCTTAGGGTCAGGGTTAGTGTTAGGATTAGGGTTAGGGTTAGGGTTAGGGTTAGGGTTAGGGTTAGGGTTATGTACATGCCATGCACAGCTGAGGTTTAGAGTTCCGTTTTGGGTTAGGCCCCTTAGGGTCAGGATTAGAGTTAGGGTTAGGGTTAGCGTTAGGGTTAGGGTTAGGGTTAGGGTTAGGGTTAGGGTTAGGGTTAGGGTTAGGTACATGCCATGCACATCTGAGGTTTAGAGTTCCGTTTTGGGTTAGGCCTCTTATGGTCAGGGTTAGGGTAAGGGTTAGCGTTAGGGTTAAGGTTAGGGTTAGGGTTAGGGTTAGGGTTAGGTACATGCCATGCACAGCTGAGGTTTGGAGTTGCGTTTAGGGTTAGGCCTCTTAGGGTTAGGGTTAAGGTTAGGGTTAGGGTTAGGGTTAGGGTTAGGGTTAGCGTTAGGGTTAGGGTTAGGGTTACGGTTACGGTTACGGTTACGGTTACGGTTACGGTTACGGTTACGGTTACGGTTACGGTTACGGTTACGGTTAAGTGCATGCCATGCACAGCTGAGGTTTAGAGTTGCGTTTAGGGTTAGGCCTCTTAGGGTCAGGATTAGGGTTAGGGTTAGGGTTAGGGTTAGGGTTAGGGTTAGGTACATGCCATGCACAGCTGAGGTTTTGAGTTCCGTCAAGGGATAGGCCCCATAGGGTCAGGATGAGAGTTAGGGTTAGGGTTAGGGTTAGGGTTAGGGTTAGGGTTAGGGTTAGGGTTAGGGTTAGGGTTATGTACATGCCATGCACAGCTGAGGTTTAGAGTTCCGTTTTGGGTTAGGCCCCTTAGGGTCAGGATTAGAGTTAGGGTTAGGTTTAGCGTTAGGTTTAGGGTTAGGGTTAGGGTTAGGGTTAGGGTTAGGTACATGCCATGCACAGCTGAGGTTTAGAGTTTCGTTTTGGGTTAGGCCTCTTAGGGTCAGGGTTAGGGTAAGGGTTAGCGTTAGGGTTAAGGTTAGGGTTAGGGTTAGGGTTAGGGTTAGGTACATGCCATGCACAGCTGAGGTTTTGAGTTCCGTCAAGGGATAGGCCTCTTAGGGTTAGGGTTAAGGTTAGGGTTAGGGTTAGGGTTAGGGTTACGGTTACGGTTACGGTTAAGTGCATGCCATGCACAGCTGAGGTTTAGAGTTGCGTTTAGGGTTAGGCCTCTTAGGGTTAGGGTTACGGTTAAGGTTAGGATTAGGGTTAGGGTTAGGGTTAGGGTTAGGGTTATGTACATGCCATGCACAGCTGAGGTTTAGAGTTCCGTTTTGGGTTAGGCCCCTTAGGGTCAGGATTAGAGTTAGGGTTAGGGTTAGCGTTAGGGTTAGGGTTAGGGTTAGGGTTAGGGTTAGGGTTAGGGTTAGGGTTAGGTACATGCCATGCACATCTGAGGTTTAGAGTTCCGTTTTCGGTTAGGCCTCTTATGGTCAGGGTTAGGGTAAGGGTTAGCGTTAGGGTTAAGGTTAGGGTTAGGGTTAGGGTTAGGGTTAGGTACATGCCATGCACAGCTGAGGTTTGGAGTTGCGTTTAGGGTTAGGCCTCTTAGGGTTAGGGTTAAGGTTAGGGTTAGGGTTAGGGTTAGGGTTAGGGTTAGCGTTAGGGTTAGGGTTAGGGTTACGGTTACGGTTACGGTTACGGTTACGGTTACGGTTAAGGTTACGGTTACGGTTACGGTTAAGTGCATGCCATGCACAGCTGAGGTTTAGAGTTGCGTTTAGGGTTAGGCCTCTTAGGGTCAGGATTAGGGTTAGGGTTAGGGTTAGGGTTAGGGTTAGGGTTAGGTACATGCCATGCACAGCTGAGGTTTTGAGTTCCGTCAAGGGATAGGCCCCATAGGGTCAGGATGAGAGTTAGGGTTAGGGTTAGGGTTAGGGTTAGGGTTAGGGTTAGGGTTAGGGTTAGGGTTAGGGTTAGGGTTATGTACATGCCATGCACAGCTGAGGTTTAGAGTTCCGTTTTGGGTTAGGCCCCTTAGGGTCAGGATTAGAGTTAGGGTTAGGTTTAGCGTTAGGATTAGGGTTAGGGTTAGGGTTAGGGTTAGGGTTAGGTACATGCCATGCACAGCTGAGGTTTAGAGTTTCGTTTTGGGTTAGGCCTCTTAGGGTCAGGGTTAGGGTAAGGGTTAGCGTTAGGGTTAAGGTTAGGGTTAGGGTTAGGGTTAGGGTTAGGTACATGCCATGCACAGCTGAGGTTTTGAGTTCCGTCAAGGGATAGGCCTCTTAGGGTTAGGGTTAAGGTTAGGGTTAGGGTTAGGGTTAGGGTTACGGTTACGGTTACGGTTAAGTGCATGCCATGCACAGCTGAGGTTTAGAGTTGCGTTTAGGGTTAGGCCTCTTAGGGTTAGGGTTACGGTTAAGGTTAGGATTAGGGTTAGGGTTAGGGTTAGGGTTAGGGTTACGTACATGCCATGCACAGCTGAGGTTTAGAGTTGCATTTAGAGTTAGGCCTCTTAGGGTCAGGATTAGGGTTAGGGTTAGGGTTAGGGTTAGGGTTAGGGTTAGGTACATGCCATGCACAGCTGAGGTTTTGAGTTCCGTCAAGGGATAGGTCCCATAGGGTCAGGATTAGAGTTAGGGTTAGGGTTAGGGTTAGGGTTAAGTGCATGCAATGCACAGCTGAGGTTTAGAGTTCCGTTTTGGGTTAGGCCTCTTAGGGTCAGGGTAAGGGTTAGGGTTAGGGTTAGGGTTAGGGTTAGGGTTAGGGTTAGGGTTAGGGTTATGTACATGCCATGCACAGCTGAGGTTTAGAGTTCCGTTTTGGGTTAGGCCCCTTAGGGTCAGGATTAGAGTTAGGGTTAGGGTTAGGGTTAGGTTTAGGTTTAGGGTTAGGGTTAGGGTTAGGGTTAGGGTTAGGTACATGCCATGCACAGCTGAGGTTTAGAGTTCCGTTTTGGGTTAGGCCTCTTAGGGTCAGGGTTAGGGTAAGGGTTAGCGTTAGGGTTAAGGTTAGGGTTAGGGTTAGGGTTAGGGTTAGGTACATGCCATGCACAGCTGAGGTTTGGAGTTGCGTTTGGGTTAGGCCTCTTAGGGTTAGGGTTAAGGTTATGGTTAGGGTTAGGGTTAGGGTTAGGGTTAGCGGTAGGGTTAGGGTTAGGGTTAGGTTTAGGGTTAGGGTTACGGTTACGGTTAGGGTTACGGTTACGGTTACGGTTAAGTGCATGCCATGCACAGCTGAGGTTTAGAGTTGCGTTTAGGGTTAGGCCTCTTAGGGTCAGGATTAGGGTTAGGGTTAGGGTTAGGGTTAGGGTTAGGGTTAGGTACATGCCATGCACAGCTGAGGTTTTGAGTTCCGTCAAGGGATAGGCCCCATAGGGTCAGGATTAGAGTTAGGGTTAGGGTTAGGGTTAGGGTTAGGGTTAAGTGCATGCAATGCACAGCTGAGGTTTAGAGTTCCGTTTTGGGTTAGGCCTCTTAGGGTCAGGGTTAGTGTTAGGATTAGGGTTAGGGTTAGGGTTAGGGTTAGGGTTAGGGTTATGTACATGCCATGCACAGCTGAGGTTTAGAGTTCCGTTTTGGGTTAGGCCCCTTAGGGTCAGGAATAGAGTTTGGGTTAGGGTTAGCGTTAGGGTTAGGGTTAGGGTTAGGGTTAGGGTTAGGGTTAGGGTTAGGGTTAGGGTTAGGTACATGCCATGCACAGCTGAGGTTTAGAGTTCCGTTTTGGGTTAGGCCTCTTAGGGTCAGGGTTAGGGTAAGGGTTAGCGTTAGGGTTAAGTTTAGGGTTAGGGTTAGGGTTAGGGTTAGGGTTAGGGTTAGGGTTAGGGTTAGGGTTAGGTACATGCCATGCACAGCTGAGGTTTTGAGTTCCGTCAAGGGATAGGCCCCATAGGGTCAGGATGAGAGTTAGGGTTAGGGTTAGGGTTAGGGTTAGGGTTAGGGTTAGGGTTAGGGTTAGGGTTACGGTTAGGGTTAGGGTTAGGGTTAGTGTTATGTACATGCCATGCACAGCTGAGGTTGAGTTCCGTTTCAGGGTTAGGCCTCTTACGGTAAGGATTAGGGTTAGGGTTAGGATTAGGGTTAGGTTTAGGTTTAGGGTTAGGGTTAGGGTTAGGGTTAGGGTTAGGTACATGCCATGCACAGCTGAGGTTTTGAGTTCCGTCAAGGGATAGGTCCCATAGGGTCAGGATTAGAGTTAGGGTTAGGGTTAGGGTTAGGGTTAAGTGCATGCAATGCACAGCTGAGGTTTAGAGTTCCGTTTTGGGTTAGGCCTCTTAGGGTCAGGGTAAGGGTTAGGGTTAGGGTTAGGGTTAGGGTTAGGGTTAGGGTTAGGGTTAGGGTTATGTACATGCCATGCACAGCTGAGGTTTAGAGTTCCGTTTTGGGTTAGGCCCCTTAGGGTCAGGATTAGAGTTAGGGTTAGGGTTAGGGTTAGGTTTAGGTTTAGGGTTAGGGTTAGGGTTAGGGTTAGGGTTAGGTACATGCCATGCACAGCTGAGGTTTAGAGTTCCGTTTTGGGTTAGGCCTCTTAGGGTCAGGGTTAGGGTAAGGGTTAGCGTTAGGGTTAAGGTTAGGGTTAGGGTTAGGGTTAGGGTTAGGTACATGCCATGCACAGCTGAGGTTTGGAGTTGCGTTTGGGTTAGGCCTCTTAGGGTTAGGGTTAAGGTTATGGTTAGGGTTAGGGTTAGGGTTAGGGTTAGCGGTAGGGTTAGGGTTAGGGTTAGGTTTAGGGTTAGGGTTACGGTTACGGTTAGGGTTACGGTTACGGTTACGGTTAAGTGCATGCCATGCACAGCTGAGGTTTAGAGTTGCGTTTAGGGTTAGGCCTCTTAGGGTCAGGATTAGGGTTAGGGTTAGGGTTAGGGTTAGGGTTAGGGTTAGGTACATGCCATGCACAGCTGAGGTTTTGAGTTCCGTCAAGGGATAGGCCCCATAGGGTCAGGATTAGAGTTAGGGTTAGGGTTAGGGTTAGGGTTAGGGTTAAGTGCATGCAATGCACAGCTGAGGTTTAGAGTTCCGTTTTGGGTTAGGCCTCTTAGGGTCAGGGTTAGTGTTAGGATTAGGGTTAGGGTTAGGGTTAGGGTTAGGGTTAGGGTTATGTACATGCCATGCACAGCTGAGGTTTAGAGTTCCGTTTTGGGTTAGGCCCCTTAGGGTCAGGAATAGAGTTTGGGTTAGGGTTAGCGTTAGGGTTAGGGTTAGGGTTAGGGTTAGGGTTAGGGTTAGGGTTAGGGTTAGGGTTAGGTACATGCCATGCACAGCTGAGGTTTAGAGTTCCGTTTTGGGTTAGGCCTCTTAGGGTCAGGGTTAGGGTAAGGGTTAGCGTTAGGGTTAAGTTTAGGGTTAGGGTTAGGGTTAGGGTTAGGGTTAGGGTTAGGGTTAGGGTTAGGGTTAGGTACATGCCATGCACAGCTGAGGTTTTGAGTTCCGTCAAGGGATAGGCCCCATAGGGTCAGGATGAGAGTTAGGGTTAGGGTTAGGGTTAGGGTTAGGGTTAGGGTTAGGGTTAGGGTTAGGGTTACGGTTAGGGTTAGGGTTAGGGTTAGTGTTATGTACATGCCATGCACAGCTGAGGTTGAGTTCCGTTTCAGGGTTAGGCCTCTTACGGTAAGGATTAGGGTTAGGGTTAGGATTAGGGTTAGGTTTAGGTTTAGGGTTAGGGTTAGGGTTAGGGTTAGGGTTAGGGTTAGGGTTAGGGTTAGGGTTAGGGTTAGGGTTAGGTACATGCCATGCACAGCTGAGGTTTAGAGTTCCGTTTTGGGTTAGGCCTCTTAGGTCAGGGTTAGGGTTAGGGTTAGGGTTAGGGTTAGGGTTAGGGTTAGTGTTAGGATTACCTACATGCCATGCACAGCTGAGGTTTAGAGATGCATTTAGGGTTAGGCCTCTTAGGGTTAGGGTTAAGGTTAGGGTTAGGGTTAGGGTTAGTGTTAGGGTTACCTACATGCCATGCACAGCTGAGGTTTAGAGATGCATTTAGGGTTCCGTCTCGGGTTAGGGTTAAGGTTAGGGTTAGGGTTAGGGTTAGGATTATTGTTAGTGTTAGGGTTAGGGTTAAGTGCATGCCATGCACAGCTGAGGTTTAGAGTTCCGTTTTGGGTTAGGTCACTTAGGGTTAGGGTTAGGGTTAAGGTTAGGGTTAGGGTTAGTGTTAGGGTTAGGGTTAGGGTTAGTGTTAACTGCATGCCATGCACAGCTGAGGTTTAGAGTTCCGTTTTGGGTTAGGCCTCTTAGGGTCAGGGTTAGGGTTAGGGTTAGGGTTAGGGTTAGGGTTAGGGTTAGGGTTACGTACATGCCATGCACAACTGAGGTTTAGAGTTGCGTTTCGGGTTAGGCCTCTTAGGGTCAGGATTAGGGTTAGGGTTAGGGTTAGGGTTAGGGTTAGGGTTAGGGTTAGGGTTAGGGTTAGGGTTAGGTACATGCCATGCTCAGCTGAGGTTTAGAGTTCCGTCAAGGGTTAGGCCTCTTAGGGTCAGGATTAGGGTTAGGTTTAGGATTAGGGTTAGGGTTAGGGTTAGGGTTAGGGTTACGTACATGCCATGCACAGCTGAGGTTTAGAGTTCCGTCTAGGGTTAGGCCATTTAGGCTTAGGGTTAAGTTTAGGGTTAGGGTTAGGGTTAGGGTTAGAATTAGGGTTAAGTGCATGCCATGCACAGCTGAGGTTTAGAGTTCCGTTTTGGGATCGGCCTCTTAGGGTAAGGATTAGGGTTAGGGTTAGGATTAGGGTTAGGGTTAGGGTTAGGGTTAGGGTTAGGGTTAGGGTTAGGGTTAGGGTTACCTACATGCCATGCACAGCTGAGGTTTAGAGATGCGTTTAGGGTTAGGCCTCTTAGGGTTAGGGTTAAGGTTAGGGTTAGGTTTAGGGTTAGGGTTAGGTTTAAGTGCATGCCATGCACAGCTGAGGTTTAGAGTTCCGTTTTGGGTTAGGTCTCTTAGGGTTAGTGTTAGGGTTAAGGTTAGGGTTAGGGTTAGGGTTAGGGTTAGGGTTAGGGTTAGGGTTAAGTGCATGCCATGCACAGCTGAGGTTTAGAGTTCCGTTTTGGCTTAGGCCTCTTAGGGTTAGGGTTAGGGTTAGGGTTAGGATTAGGGTTAGGGTTAGGGTTAGGGTTAGGGTTAGGGTTAGGGTTAGGGTTAAGTGCATGCCATGCACAGCTGAGGTTTAGAGTTCCGTTTTGGGTTAGGCCTCTTAGGGTCAGGGTTAGGGTTAGCGTTAGGGTTAGGGTTAGGGTTAGGGTTAGGGTTAGGGTTACGTACATGCCATGCACAGCTGAGGTTTAGCGTTGCGTTTAGGGTTAGGCCTCTTAGGGTCAGGATTAGGGTTAGGGTTAGTGTTCGGGTTAGCGTTAGGGTTAGGGTTAGGGTTAGGGTTAGGGTTAGGGTTAGGTACATGCCATGCACAGCTGAGGTTTAGAGTTCCGTCAAGGGTTAGGCCTCTTAGGGTCAGGATTAGGGTTAGGATTAGGATTACGGTTAGGGTTAGGGTTAGGGTTAGGGTTACGTACATGCCATGCACAGCTGAGGTTTAGAGTTCCGTCTAGGGTAAGGCCTCTTAGGCTTAGGGTTAAGTTTAGGGTTAGGGTTAGGGTTAGGGTTAGGGTTAGGGTTAGGGTTAGGGTTAGGGTTAGGGTTAGGGTTAGGGTTAGGGTTAGGGTTACGTACATGCCATGCACAGCTGAGGTTTAGAGTTCCGTCTAGGGTTAGGCCTCTTAGGCTTAGGGTTAAGTTTAGGGTTAGGGTTAGGGTTAGGGTTAGGGTTAGCGTTAGGGTTAAGTGCATGCCATGCACAGCTAGAGGTTTCGAGTTCCGTTTTGGGTTCGGCCTCTTAGGGTCAGGGTTAGGGTTAGGGTTAGGGTTAGGGTTAGGGTTAGGGTTAGGGTTAGGGTTAGGGTTAGGGTTATGTATATGCCATGCACACCTGAGGTTGAGTTCCGTTTAGGGTTAGGCCTCTTAGGGTAAGGATTAGGGTTAGGGTTAGGATTAGGGTTAGGATTAGGGTTAGGGTTAGGGTTAGGGTTAGGGTTAGGGTTAGGGTTAGGGTTAGGGTTAGGGTTAGGTACAGGCCATGCACAGCTGACGTTTAGAGTTCCGTTTAAGGTTAGGTCTCTTAGAGTTAGTGTTAGGGTTAGGGTTAGGGTTAGGGTTAGGTACATGCCATGCACAGCTGAGGTTTAGAGTTCCGTTTTGGGTTAGGCCTCTTAGGGTTAGGGTTAAGGTTAGGGTTAGGGTTAGGGTTAGGGTTAGGGTTAGGGTTAGGGTTAAGTGCATGCCATGCACAGCTGAGGTTTAGAGTTCCGTTTTGGGTTAGGTCGCTTAGGGTTAGGGTTAGGGTTAAGGTTAGGGTTAGGGTTAGGGTTAGGGTTAGGGTTAGGGTTAGGGTTAAGTGCATGCCATGCACAGCTGAGGTTTAGAGTTTCGTTTTGGGTTAGGTCACTTAGGGTTAGGGTTAGGGTTAAGGTTAGGGTTAGGGTAAGGGTTAGGGTTAGGGTTAGGGTTAGTGTTAACTGCATGCCATGCACAGCTGAGGTTTAGAGTTCCGTTTTGGGTTAGGCCTCTTAGGGTCAGGATTAGGGTTAGGGTTAGGGCTAGGGTTAGGGTTAGGGTTAAGGTTAGGGTTAGGGTTAGGGTTAGGGTTAGGGTTAACTGCATGCCATGCACAGCTGAGGTTTAGAGTTCTGTTTTGGGTTAGGCCTCTTAGGGTCAGGGTTAGGGTTAGGGTTAGGGCTAGGGTTAGGGTTAGGGTTAGGGTTAGGGTTAGGGTTAGGGTTAGGGTTAAGTGCATGCCATGCACAGCTGAGGTTTAGAGTTCCGTTTTGGGTTCGGCCTCTTAGGGTCAGGGTTAGGGTTAGTGTTAGGGTTAGGGTTAGGTTTAGGGTTAGGGTTACGTACATGCCATGCACAGCTGAGGTTTAGAGTTGCGTTTAGGGTTAGGCCTCTTAGGGTCAGGATTAGGGTTAGGGGTAGTGTTCGGGTTAGCGTTAGGGTTAGGGTTAGGGTTAGGGTTAGGGTTAGGGTTAGGTACATGCCATGCACAGGTGAGGTTTAGAGTTCCGTCAAGGGTTAGGCCTCTTAGGGTCAGGATTAGGGTTAGGTTTAGGATTAGGTTTAGGGTTAGGATTAGGGTTAGGGTTACGTACATGCCATGCACAGCTGAGGTTTAGAGTTGCGTTTAGGGTTAGGCCTCTTAGGGTCAGGATAAGGGATAGGGTTAGGGTTAGGGTTAGGGTTAGGGTTAGGGTTAGGGTTAGGGTTAGGGTTAGGGTTAGGGTTAGGTACATGCCATGCTCAGCTGAGGTTTAGAGTTCCGTCAAGGGTTAGGCCTCTTATGGTCAGGATTAGGGTTAGGTTTAGGATTAGGGTTAGGGTTAGGGTTAGGGTTAGGGTTACGTACATGCCATGCACAGCTGAGGTTGAGTTCCGTTTAGGGTTAGGCCTCTTAGGGTAAGGATTAGGGTTAGGGTTAGGATTAGGGTTAGGTTTAGGGTTAGGGTTAGGGTTACGGTTAGGGTTAGTGTTAGGGTTAGGGTTAGGGTTAGGTAGATGCCATGCACAGCTGAGGTTTAGAGTTCCGTTTTGGGTTAGGTCTCTTAGTGTTAGGGTTAGGGTTAGGGTTAGGGTTAGGTTTAGGTACATGCCAAGCACAGCTGAGGTTTAGAGTTCCGTTTTGGGTTAGGCCTCTTAGGGTCAGGGTTAGTGTTAGGATTAGGGTTAGGGTTAGGGTTAGGGTTAGGGTTAGGGTTATGTACATGCCATGCACAGCTGAGGTTTAGAGTTCCGTTTTGGGTTAGGCCCCTTAGGGTCAGGATTAGAGTTTGGGTTAGGGTTAGCGTTAGGGTTAGGGTTAGGGTTAGGGTTAGGGTTAGGGTTAGGGTTAGGGTTAGGTACATGCCATGCACAGCTGAGGTTTAGAGTTCCGTTTTGGGTTAGGCCTCTTAGGGTCAGGGTTAGGGTAAGGGTTAGCGTTAGGGTTAAGTTTAGGGTTAGGTTTAGGGTTAGGGTTAGGGTTAGGGTTAGGGTTAGGGTTAGGTACATGCCATGCACACCTGAGGTTTAGAGTTCCGTTTTGTGTTCGGCCTCTTAGGGTCAGGGTTAGGGTTAGGGTTAGGGTTAGGGTTAGGGTTAGGGTTAGGGTTAGGGTTAGGGTTACGGTTACGGTTACGGTTAAAGTTAGGGTTAGGGTTAGGGTTAGTGTTATGTACATGCCATGCACAGCTGAGGTTGAGTTCCGTTTCAGGGTTAGGCCTCTTAGGGTAAGGATTAGGGTTAGGGTTAGGATTAGGGTTAGGTTTAGGGTTAGGGTTAGGGTTAGGGTTAGGGTTAGGGTTAGGGTTAGGGTTAGGGTTAGGTACATGCCATGCACAGCTGAGGTTTAGAGTTCCGTTTAGGGTTAGGTCTCTTAGTGTTAGGGTTAGGGTTAGGGTTAGGGTTAGGTACATGCCATGCACAGCTGAGGTTTAGAGTTCCGTTTTGGGTTAGGCCTCTTAGGGTCAGGGTTAGGGTTAGGGTTAGGGTTAGGGTTAGGGTTAGGGTTAGGGTTAGGGTTAGGGTTAGGGTTAGGATTAGGTTTAGGGTTAGTGTTAGGATTACCTACATGCCATGCACAGCTGAGGTTTAGAGATGCATTTAGGGTTAGGCCTCTTAGGGTTAGGGTTAAGGTTAGGGTTAGGGTTACGGTTAGTGTTAGGGTTACCTACATGCCATGCACAGCTGAGGTTTAGAGATGCATTTAGGGTTCCGTCTCGGGTTAGGGTTAAGGTTAGGGTTAGGGTTAGGGTTAGGATTATTGTTAGTGTTAGGGTTAGGGTTAAGTGCATGCCATGCACAGCTGAGGTTTAGAGTTCCGTTTTGGGTTAGGTCACTTAGGGTTAGGGTTAGGGTTAAGGTTAGGGTTAGGGTTAGTGTTAGGGTTAGGGTTAGGGTTAGTGTTAACTGCATGCCATGCACAGCTGAGGTTTAGAGTTCCGTTTTGGGTTAGGCCTCTTAGGGTCAGGGTTAGGGTTAGGGTTAGGGTTAGGGTTAGGGTTAGGGTTAGGGTTACGTACATGCCATGCACAACTGAGGTTTAGAGTTGCGTTTAGGGTTAGGCCTCTTAGGGTCAGGATTAGGGTTAGGGTTAGGGTTAGGGTTAGGGTTAGGGTTAGGGTTAGGGTTAGGGTTAGGTACATGCCATGCTCAGCTGAGGTTTAGAGTTCCGTCAAGGGTTAGGCCTCTTAGGGTCAGGATTAGGGTTAGGTTTAGGGTTAGGGTTAGGGTTAGGGTTAGAATTAGGGTTAAGTGCATGCCATGCACAGCTGAGGTTTAGAGTTCCGTTTTGGGTTCGGCCTCTTAGGGTAAGGATTAGGGTTAGGGTTAGGTTTAGGTTAGGGTTAGGGTTAGGGTTAGGGTTAGGGTTACCTACATGCCATGCACAGCTGAGGTTTAGAGATGCGTTTAGGGTTAGGCCTCTTAGGGTTAGGGTTAAGGTTAGGGTTAGGTTTACGGTTAGGGTTAGGTTTAAGTGCATGCCATGCACAGCTGATGTTTAGAGTTCCGTTTTGGGTTAGGTCTCTTAGGGTTAGTGTTAGGGTTAAGGTTAGGGTTAGGGTTAGGGTTAGGGTTAGGGTTAGTGTTAACTGCATGCCATGCACAGCTGAGGTTTAGAGTTCCGTTTTGGCTTAGGCCTCTTAGGGTCAGGGTTAGGGTTAGGGTTAGGATTAGGGTTAGGGTTAGGGTTAGGGTTAGGGTTAGGGTTAGGGTTAGGGTTAGGGTTAAGTGCATGCCATGCACAGCTGAGGTTTAGAGTTCCGTTTTGGGTTAGGCCTCTTAGGGTCAGGGTTAGGGTTAGCGTTAGGCTTAGGGTTAGGGTTAGGGTTAGGGTTAGGGTTACGTACATGCCATGCACAGCTGAGGTTTAGCGTTGCGTTTAGGGTTAGGCCTCTTAGGGTCAGGATTAGGGTTAGGGTTAGTGTTCGGGTTAGCGTTAGGGTTAGGGTTAGGGTTAGGGTTAGGGTTAGGGTTAGGGTTAGGTACATGCCATGCACAGCTGAGGTTTAGAGTTCCGTCAAGGGTTAGGCCTCTTAGGGTCAGGATTAGGGTTAGGTTTAGGATTACGGTTAGGGTTAGGGTTAGGGTTAGGGTTACGTACATGCCATGCACAGCTGAGGTTTAGAGTTCCGTTTTGGGTTAGGCCTCTTAGGCTTAGGGTTAAGTTTAGGGTTAGGGTTAGGGTTAGGGTTAGGGTTAGGGTTAGGGTTAGGGTTAGGGTTAGGGTTAGGGTTACGTACATGCCATGCACAGCTGAGGTTTAGAGTTCCGTCTAGGGTTAGGCCTCTTAGGCTTAGGGTTAAGTTTAGGGTTAGGGTTAGGGTTAGGGTTAGGGTTAGGGTTAGGGTTAGGGTTAGGGTTAAGTGCATGCCATGCACAGCTAGAGGTTTCGAGTTCCGTTTTGGGTTCGGCCTCTTAGGGTCAGGGTTAGGGTTAGGGTTAGGGTTAGGGTTAGGGTTAGGGTTAGGGTTAGGGTTAGGGTTAGGGTTAGGGTTAGGGTTAGGGTTAGGGTTATGTATATGCCATGCACAGCTGAGGTTGAGTTCCGTTTAGGGTTAGGCCTCTTAGGGTAAGGATTAGGGTTAGGGTTAGGATTAGGGTTAGGATTAGGGTTAGGGTTAGGGTTAGGGTTAGGGTTAGGGTTAGGGTTAGGGTTAGGTACAGGCCATGCACAGCTGACGTTTAGAGTTCCGTTTAAGGTTAGGTCTCTTAGAGTTAGTGTTAGGGTTAGGGTTAGGGTTAGGGTTAGGGTTAGGGTTAGGTACATGCCATGCACAGCAGAGGTTTAGAGTTCCGTTTTGGGTTAGGCCTCTTAGGGTTAGGGTTAAGGTTAGGGTTAGGGTTAGGGTTAGGGTTAGGGTTAGTGTTAACTGCATGCCATGCACAGCTGAGGTTTAGAGTTCCGTTTTGGGTTAGGTCGCTTAGGGTTAGGGTTAGGGTTAGGGTTAGGGTTAGGGTTAGGGTTAGGGTTAGGGTTAGGGTTAAGTGCATGCCATGCACAGCTGAGGTTTAGAGTTTCGTTTTGGGTTAGGTCACTTAGGGTTAGGGTTAGGGTTAAGGTTAGGGTTAGGGTTAGGGTTAGGGTTAGGGTTAGGGTTAGGGTTAGGGTTAGGGTTAGGTACATGCCATGCACAGGTGAGGTTTAGAGTTCCGTCAAGGGTTAGGCCTCTTAGGGTCAGGATTAGGGTTAGGTTTAGGATTAGGTTTAGGGTTAGGGTTAGGGTTAGGGTTACGTACATGCCATGCACAGCTGAAGTTTAGAGTTGCGTTTAGGGTTAGGCCTCTTAGGGTCAGGATAAGGGATAGGGTTAGGGTTAGGGTTAGGGTTAGGGTTAGGGTTAGGGTTAGGGTTAGGGTTAGGGTTAGGTACATGCCATGCTCAGCTGAGGTTTAGAGTTCCGTCAAGGGTTAGGCCTCTTAGGGTAAG
>NW_026599631.1:657500-664767 GCF_023634155.1 Falco peregrinus
GTTTAGCGTTGCGTTTAGGGTTAGGCCTCTTAGGGTCAGGATTAGGGTTAGGGTTAGTGTTCGGGTTAGCGTTAGGGTTAGGGTTAGGGTTAGGGTTAGGGTTAGGGTTAGGGTTAGGGTTAGGGTTAGGGTTAGGTACATGCCATGCACAGCTGAGGTTTAGAGTTCCGTCAAGGGTTAGGCCTCTTAGGGTCAGGATTAGGGTTAGGTTTAGGATTACGGTTAGGGTTAGGGTTAGGGTTAGGGTTACGTACATGCCATGCACAGCTGAGGTTTAGAGTTCCGTTTTGGGTTAGGCCTCTTAGGCTTAGGGTTAAGTTTAGGGTTAGGGTTAGGGTTAGGGTTAGGGTTAGGGTTAGGGTTAGGGTTAGGGTTAGGGTTAGGGTTACGTACATGCCATGCACAGCTGAGGTTTAGAGTTCCGTCTAGGGTTAGGCCTCTTAGGCTTAGGGTTAAGTTTAGGGTTAGGGTTAGGGTTAGGGTTAGGGTTAGGGTTAGGGTTAGGGTTAAGTGCATGCCATGCACAGCTAGAGGTTTCGAGTTCCGTTTTGGGTTCGGCCTCTTAGGGTCAGGGTTAGGGTTAGGGTTAGGGTTAGGGTTAGGGTTAGGGTTAGGGTTAGGGTTAGGGTTAGGGTTAGGGTTAGGGTTATGTATATGCCATGCACAGCTGAGGTTGAGTTCCGTTTAGGGTTAGGCCTCTTAGGGTAAGGATTAGGGTTAGGGTTAGGATTAGGGTTAGGATTAGGGTTAGGGTTAGGGTTAGGGTTAGGGTTAGGGTTAGGGTTAGGGTTAGGGTTAGGTACAGGCCATGCACAGCTGACGTTTAGAGTTCCGTTTAAGGTTAGGTCTCTTAGAGTTAGTGTTAGGGTTAGGGTTAGGGTTAGGGTTAGGGTTAGGTACATGCCATGCACAGCAGAGGTTTAGAGTTCCGTTTTGGGTTAGGCCTCTTAGGGTTAGGGTTAAGGTTAGGGTTAGGGTTAGGGTTAGGGTTAGGGTTAGGGTTAGTGTTAACTGCATGCCATGCACAGCTGAGGTTTAGAGTTCCGTTTTGGGTTAGGTCGCTTAGGGTTAGGGTTAGGGTTAGGGTTAGGGTTAGGGTTAGGGTTAGGGTTAGGGTTAAGTGCATGCCATGCACAGCTGAGGTTTAGAGTTTCGTTTTGGGTTAGGTCACTTAGGGTTAGGGTTAGGGTTAAGGTTAGGGTTAGGGTTAGGGTTAGGGTTAGGGTTAGGGTTAGGGTTAGGGTTAGGGTTATGTATATGCCATGCACAGCTGAGGTTGAGTTCCGTTTAGGGTTAGGCCTCTTAGGGTAAGGATTAGGGTTAGGGTTAGGATTAGGGTTAGGATTAGGGTTAGGGTTAGGGTTAGGGTTAGGGTTAGGGTTAGGGTTAGGGTTAGGGTTAGGGTTAGGTACAGGCCATGCACAGCTGACGTTTAGAGTTCCGTTTAAGGTTAGGTCTCTTAGAGTTAGTGTTAGGGTTAGGGTTAGGGTTAGGGTTAGGGTTAGGTACATGCCATGCACAGCAGAGGTTTAGAGTTCCGTTTTGGGTTAGGCCTCTTAGGGTTAGGGTTAAGGTTAGGGTTAGGGTTAGGGTTAGGGTTAGGGTTAGGGTTAGTGTTAACTGCATGCCATGCACAGCTGAGGTTTAGAGTTCCGTTTTGGGTTAGGTCGCTTAGGGTTAGGGTTAGGGTTAGGGTTAGGGTTAGGGTTAGGGTTCGGGTTAGGGTTAGGGTTAGGGTTAGGGTTAGGGTTAAGTGCATGCCATGCACAGCTGAGGTTTAGAGTTCCGTTTTGGGTTAGGCCTCTTAGGGCAAGGTTAGGGTAAGGGTTAGCGTTAGGGTTAAGGTTAGGGTTAGGGTTAGGGTTAGGGTTTCTTACATGCCATGCACAGCTGAGGTTTAGAGTTGCGTTTAGGGTTAGGCGTCTTAGGGTTACGGTTAAGGTTAGGGTTAGGGTTAGGGTTAGGGTTAGCGTTAGGGTTAGGGTTAGGGTTAGGGTTACGGTCACGGTTACGGTTACGGTTACGGTTACGGTTACGGTTAAGTGCATGCCATGCACAGCTGAGGTTTAGAGTTGCGTTTAGGGTTAGGCCTCTTAGGGTTAGGGTTAGGGTTAGGGTTAGGATTAGGGTTAGGGTTAGGGTTAGAGTTAGGGTTGGGGTTAGGTTTAACTGCATGCCATGCACAGCTGAGGTTTAGAGTTCCGTTTTGGGTTAGGCCTCTTAGGGTCAGGGTTAGGGTTAGGGTTAGGGTTAGGGTTAGGGTTAGGGTTAGGGTTACGTACATGCCATGCACAGCTGAGGTTTAGAGTTGCATTTAGGGTTAGGCCTCTTAGGCTCAGGATTAGGGTTAGGGTTAGGGTTAGGGTTAGGGTTAAGGGTTAGGGTTAGGTACATGCCATGCACAGCTGAGGTTTTGAGTTCCGTCAAGGGATAGGCCCCATAGGGTCAGGATTAGAGTTAGGGTTAGGGTTAGGGTTAGGGTTAGGGTTAGGGTTAGGGTTAGGTACATGCCATGCACAGCTGAGGTTTAGAGTTCCGTTTAGGGTTAGGTCTCTTAGTGTTAGGGTTAGGGTTAGGGTTAGGGTTAGGTACATGCCATGCACAGCTGAGGTTTAGAGTTCCGTTTTGGGTTAGGCCTCTTAGGGTCAGGGTTAGGGGTTAGGGTTAGGGTTAGGGTTAGGGTTAGGGTTAGGGTTAGGGTTAGGGTTAGGATTAGGGTTAGGGTTAGGTACATGCCATGCACAGCTGAGGTTTAGAGTTCCGTTTTGGGTTAGGGCCTCTTATGGTCAGGGTTAGGGTAAGGGTTAGCGTTAGGGTTAAGGTTAGGGTTAGGGTTAGGGTTAGGGTTAGGTACATGCCATGCACAGCTGAGGTTTGGAGTTGCGTTTAGGGTTAGGCCTCTTAGGGTTAGGGTTAAGGTTAGGGTTAGGGTTAGGGTTAGGGTTAGGGTTAGCGTTAGGGTTAGGGTTAGGATTACGGTTACGGTTACGGTTACGGTTACGGTTACGGTTACGGTTACGGTTACGGTTACGGTTACGGTTAAGTGCATGCCATGCACAGCTGAGGTTTAGAGTTGCGTTTAGGGTTAGGCCTCTTAGGGTCAGGATGAGGGTTAGGGTTAGGGTTAGGGTTAGGGTTAGGGTTAGGTACATGCCATGCACAGCTGAGGTTTTGAGTTCCGTCAAGGGATAGGCCCCATAGGGTCAGGATGAGAGTTAGGGTTAGGGTTAGGGTTAGGGTTAGGGTTAGGGTTAGGGTTAGGGTTAGGGTTAGGGTTAGGGTTATGTACATGCCATGCACAGCTGAGGTTTAGAGTTCCGTTTTGGGTTAGGCCCCTTAGGGTCAGGATTAGAGTTAGGGTTAGGTTTAGCGTTAGGTTTAGGGTTAGGGTTAGGGTTAGGGTTAGGGTTAGGTACATGCCATGCACAGCTGAGGTTTAGAGTTTCGTTTTGGGTTAGGCCTCTTAGGGTCAGGGTTAGGGTAAGGGTTAGCGTTAGGGTTAAGGTTAGGGTTAGGGTTAGGGTTAGGGTTAGGTACATG
Organism: Falco peregrinus; assembly: GCF_023634155.1. Taxonomy (NCBI): domain Eukaryota; kingdom Metazoa; phylum Chordata; class Aves; order Falconiformes; family Falconidae; genus Falco; species Falco peregrinus. The sequence continues at coordinate 661,041 of NW_026599631.1, forward strand.
CCATGCACAGCTGAGGTTTTGAGTTCCGTCAAGGGATAGGCCTCTTAGGGTTAGGGTTAAGGTTAGGGTTAGGGTTAGGGTTAGGGTTACGGTTACGGTTACGGTTAAGTGCATGCCATGCACAGCTGAGGTTTAGAGTTGCGTTTAGGGTTAGGCCTCTTAGGGTTAGGGTTACGGTTAAGGTTAGGATTAGGGTTAGGGTTAGGGTTAGGGTTAGGGTTACGTACATGCCATGCACAGCTGAGGTTTAGAGTTGCATTTAGAGTTAGGCCTCTTAGGGTCAGGATTAGGGTTAGGGTTAGGGTTAGGGTTAGGGTTAGGGTTAGGTACATGCCATGCACAGCTGAGGTTTTGAGTTCCGTCAAGGGATAGGTCCCATAGGGTCAGGATTAGAGTTAGGGTTAGGGTTAGGGTTAGGGTTAAGTGCATGCAATGCACAGCTGAGGTTTAGAGTTCCGTTTTGGGTTAGGCCTCTTAGGGTCAGGGTAAGGGTTAGCGTTAGGCTTAGGGTTAGGGTTAGGGTTAGGGTTAGGGTTACGTACATGCCATGCACAACTGAGGTTTAGAGTTGCGTTTAGGGTTAGGCCTCTTAGGGTCAGGATTAGGGTTAGGGTTAGGGTTAGGGTTAGGGTTAGGGTTAGGGTTAGGGTTAGGGTTAGGGTTAGGGTTAGGGTTAGGTACATGCCATGCACAGCTGAGGTTTAGAGTTCCGTTTTGGGTTAGGCCTCTTAGGGTCAGGGTTAGGGTAAGGGTTAGCGTTAGGGTTAAGGTTAGGGTTAGGGTTAGGGTTAGGGTTAGGTACATGCCATGCACAGCTGAGGTTTGGAGTTGCGTTTGGGTTAGGCCTCTTAGGGTTAGGGTTAAGGTTATGGTTAGGGTTAGGGTTAGGGTTAGGGTTAGCGGTAGGGTTAGGGTTAGGGTTAGGTTTAGGGTTAGGGTGACGGTTACGGTTAGGGTTACGGTTACGGTTACGGTTAAGTGCATGCCATGCACAGCTGAGGTTTAGAGTTGCGTTTAGGGTTAGGCCTCTTAGGGTCAGGATTAGGGTTAGGGTTAGGGTTAGGGTTAGGGTTAGGGTTAGGTACATGCCATGCACAGCTGAGGTTTTGAGTTCCGTCAAGGGATAGGCCCCATAGGGTCAGGATTAGAGTTAGGGTTAGGGTTAGGGTTAGGGTTAGGGTTAAGTGCATGCAATGCACAGCTGAGGTTTAGAGTTCCGTTTTGGGTTAGGCCTCTTAGGGTCAGGGTTAGTGTTAGGATTAGGGTTAGGGTTAGGGTTAGGGTTAGGGTTAGGGTTATGTACATGCCATGCACAGCTGAGGTTTAGAGTTCCGTTTTGGGTTAGGCCCCTTAGGGTCAGGATTAGAGTTTGGGTTAGGGTTAGCGTTAGGGTTAGGGTTAGGGTTAGGGTTAGGGTTAGGGTTAGGGTTAGGGTTAGGGTTAGGTACATGCCATGCACAGCTGAGGTTTAGAGTTCCGTTTTGGGTTAGGCCTCTTAGGGTCAGGGTTAGGGTAAGGGTTAGCGTTAGGGTTAAGTTTAGGGTTAGGGTTAGGGTTAGGGTTAGGGTTAGGGTTAGGGTTAGGGTTAGGGTTAGGTACATGCCATGCACAGCTGAGGTTTTGAGTTCCGTCAAGGGATAGGCCCCATAGGGTCAGGATGAGAGTTAGGGTTAGGGTTAGGGTTAGGGTTAGGGTTAGGTTTAGGGTTAGGGTTAGGGTTACGGTTAGGGTTAGGGTTAGGGTTAGTGTTATGTACATGCCATGCACAGCTGAGGTTGAGTTCCGTTTCAGGGTTAGGCCTCTTAGGGTAAGGATTAGGGTTAGGGTTAGGATTAGGGTTAGGTTTAGGTTTAGGGTTAGGGTTAGGGTTAGGGTTAGGGTTAGGGTTAGGGTTAGGGTTAGGGTTAGGGTTAGGGTTAGGTACATGCCATGCACAGCTGAGGTTTAGAGTTCCGTTTTGGGTTAGGCCTCTTAGGTCAGGGTTAGGGTTAGGGTTAGGGTTAGGGTTAGGGTTAGGGTTAGGGTTAGTGTTAGGATTACCTACATGCCATGCACAGCTGAGGTTTAGAGATGCATTTAGGGTTAGGCCTCTTAGGGTTAGGGTTAAGGTTAGGGTTAGGGTTAGGGTTAGTGTTAGGGTTACCTACATGCCATGCACAGCTGAGGTTTAGAGATGCATTTAGGGTTCCGTCTCGGGTTAGGGTTAAGGTTAGGGTTAGGGTTAGGGTTAGGATTATTGTTAGTGTTAGGGTTAGGGTTAAGTGCATGCCATGCACAGCTGAGGTTTAGAGTTCCGTTTTGGGTTAGGTCACTTAGGGTTAGGGTTAGGGTTAAGGTTAGGGTTAGGGTTAGTGTTAGGGTTAGGGTTAGGGTTAGTGTTAACTGCATGCCATGCACAGCTGAGGTTTAGAGTTCCGTTTTGGGTTAGGCCTCTTAGGGTCAGGGTTAGGGTTAGGGTTAGGGTTAGGGTTAGGGTTAGGGTTAGGGTTACGTACATGCCATGCACAACTGAGGTTTAGAGTTGCGTTTAGGGTTAGGCCTCTTAGGGTCAGGATTAGGGTTAGGGTTAGGGTTAGGGTTAGGGTTAGGGTTAGGGTTAGGGTTAGGGTTAGGGTTAGGGTTAGGTACATGCCATGCTCAGCTGAGGTTTAGAGTTCCGTCAAGGGTTAGGCCTCTTAGGGTCAGGATTAGGGTTAGGTTTAGGATTAGGGTTAGGGTTAGGGTTAGGGTTAGGGTTACGTACATGCCATGCACAGCTGAGGTTTAGAGTTCCGTCTAGGGTTAGGCCATTTAGGCTTAGGGTTAAGTTTAGGGTTAGGGTTAGGGTTAGGGTTAGAATTAGGGTTAAGTGCATGCCATGCACAGCTGAGGTTTAGAGTTCCGTTTTGGGATCGGCCTCTTAGGGTAAGGATTAGGGTTAGGGTTAGGATTAGGGTTAGGGTTAGGGTTAGGGTTAGGGTTAGGGTTAGGGTTAGGGTTAGGGTTACCTACATGCCATGCACAGCTGAGGTTTAGAGATGCGTTTAGGGTTAGGCCTCTTAGGGTTAGGGTTAAGGTTAGGGTTAGGTTTAGGGTTAGGGTTAGGTTTAAGTGCATGCCATGCACAGCTGAGGTTTAGAGTTCCGTTTTGGGTTAGGTCTCTTAGGGTTAGGGTTAGGGTTAAGGTTAGGGTTAGGGTTAGGGTTAGGGTTAGGGTTAGGGTTAGGGTTAAGTGCATGCCATGCACAGCTGAGGTTTAGAGTTCCGTTTTGGCTTAGGCCTCTTAGGGTTAGGGTTAGGGTTAGGGTTAGGATTAGGGTTAGGGTTAGGGTTAGGGTTAGGGTTAGGGTTAGGGTTAGGGTTAGGGTTAAGTGCATGCCATGCACAGCTGAGGTTTAGAGTTCCGTTTTGGGTTAGGCCTCTTAGGGTCAGGGTTAGGGTTAGCGTTAGGCTTAGGGTTAGGGTTAGGGTTAGGGTTAGGGTTACGTACATGCCATGCACAGCTGAGGTTTAGCGTTGCGTTTAGGGTTAGGCCTCTTAGGGTCAGGATTAGGGTTAGGGTTAGTGTTCGGGTTAGCGTTAGGGTTAGGGTTAGGGTTAGGGTTAGGGTTAGGGTTAGGTACATGCCATGCACAGCTGAGGTTTAGAGTTCCGTCAAGGGTTAGGCCTCTTAGGGTCAGGATTAGGGTTAGGATTAGGATTACGGTTAGGGTTAGGGTTAGGGTTAGGGTTACGTACATGCCATGCA
>NW_026599632.1:0-180000 GCF_023634155.1 Falco peregrinus
ACCTTGAGGTGAAAGACAATGAATCTCTTAAGAATTTGCCAAGATCCAAGCCAGGCCAATGCTCTTGGTCAGGCCTACACCATCCATCCCTGCCACTAAGAGATGCGCTCCTTCCCAAAAAGCCCAAACAAAATCCCCACAATTTTACAAGTCAGTAACTTAACGATTTCGGCCATATGGCAGTGCCTAGAGCCCAAGGCTTTGGTGCTGTCCCAGTTTCTGCAAGGGCTTTGGAGAAGTTTACTCATCTAGCCTTTATCTAGATACCGTCTAACTCACCAGGGAGAAGCCTCGCTGCACTCGCCATTTCCAGGTATCCTACTACATCAGTTCTCAAAACAGCACCACATAAAGCTTCCTCGGAAGGGCTCAACCCATGACAATAACATAGGAGGAGCAGTGTTTGCAGCAGTAAAAGAGAGGGTTCCCTTGAACAGCAAAGATCTGTGTCATTTCCCCCTGGGTTTACCCACGCTAGAAGACACCTCTCTCTTCCGTGACGAGTGATCTGGACTAAACCTTTTTCTACGCCGGGGGTGCTAAGCTAACCAGCTCATCCATACCTTTGGCATCTGCTGAGTTATTTTGGCCAGGTTCTGTCCTTTCTTTCCAATAATGAAACGATGAAGCCAAGAGGGGGCAGAGACCGAGGAGACGGTAAAACTGTTGGCCTGAGAGACAGAAAAACAGAGAAGCTGTTTGATGGACAAACTGGGAGAGGCCTTCACAACAATTCAGTTCCAATTCCCATGCTGCACCTCCGGTATTGACTTCTAAGCTGCACCTCTAATGGCCCAAGAGAGACCATCCCCGCTACACCTGTCAGTGCTCACAAATGTATCTTCGCGGGACCTTCAAAGGAGGCCTAGCCCATCTTGTCAGTACCTTTGCATAGACTTCAGCCAATGCTTGCCCAAGTTTTTCAGGCTCGCCTCGCAGTATCAGCGTCTCCGAGCTACTGTCAGTGGGTGGGATCTCGACAGAGACTCCAGTCTTCTCCAAGATCTCCTGCAGGGAATTCCCCTTGGGGCCGATGACATACTTGTGCTGGGACTTCTTCACCTCCACTGCAATAGTAGTAGTCTTCTTTTTCTGTAGGGGCAGAGACACTGAGGCATCAATCGCAAGGGGGCGGGGAAGGACAAGAGCGACAGGAAGAGGCACAAGATGCAGTCAAACTCTGCACCCAGCAAAGAGCAAAGCCAAGCTGAGCACAGTGGCTCGGCAGTACCCTAGCACCCCTTGGACCCCTGCCTACAGAAAGCCTTGTGCTCAAAAATTCACAGGGGAAGTACAAAACTAGTATGCTGGGTCAAGCTCCCTGGGACACGGCATGCAAGAGACCACACACACACACACAGGCATGTCGTTGTCGTCGTCCCCGTCCCCCCGTTGGACAACAGGGTTCAACTCCCAGCCGTCTCCCAGGCAGTGCTGTGATGCAACACTGTGCAGGCTATAAGCCGATTGTTGAAATCCAGACCGGTACAAATACAGACCTAACCACGAGGAGAAACAGCCCAGCAACCCACAACAAGGATATTCACAGCAGCGTTGGCTGTGGGAAATAAACTGGAGTGACATTCACTCTTCAGCAACTTCTGCTTATGTAGCAACTTTGATACTGTCAGCTGGCCACCACTGTAGACTTCACACTTCTTTCCTTCCTTAGTGTGAACAACAGCCAGGGGAGCTCTTGGTGGCCTGCTAAGTCCCACGATACAGAAAAGCCAGAAATCTGTCACCTCCCGGATAGTATCAGCCCAGCTCCCACTCTGCCGAGTGAGGAAACGGTAGGATTCGGGGTCATGTACTGCAAGGGCTGCTGAGCCAGATGCAACCGAGGGATGCACAAAAGTAGAACAAGAAGGGAAGAGTGCCTAGGAGCGGGTGCCAGGGGAAGGTGGGAAGCTTTATGGACCATCCGTACCTTCTCCTCATAGATCTTCTTAACGCGAGCCACAGCCTGGGCTAGTTGCTCCTTTTCTCCGGTGAAGACTATCTCGGTCTTGTTGACACTGGGTGGAGGAATGTTGATGCGCGTCCCTGTGTCCTGCATGAGCTCCCTCACCAGCTTGTTGTAAGGGCCAGCAATGAAAGGGTGGTACACTTTCTCCACGTCCAGCCGCTCCACGGCACGCTTATCCTGGAAGAGCCCACAACAGACCTTGGTGGGAACTGCCCTCTATATTACAGTCTCTGCCAGGCACAGCTAAGTTCCCAGGGGTGTCCTGCCTGACACTCTGGCCCAAGCAACCTTCTCAGTTTGCGGGCTTGTAGATCTCCACCTCTTTCAATCTACAAATACGGTTGCTGCTGCTGCTCCTTGTTTACGATATTCACCCCTGTGATCTCCTGCCTTATCCCAGCTGGCACCTAAGACGCTTCACTTCAACTATCAAATGCTTGTTTGGGCTTCAGAGATGGACAAAACGCAGCACAAGAAGTTTCAGGACCTGGCAGCGGTGCTCATACAGCCGGCGAGTGGCACAGTATACGTCTCCGTTCAGGCTAACGTTAGCCACTGACTGTAGCCACGGTGGCTACAAACTCCGACTATACCGTGGGGAAGCAAAAAGGCTGACCAGCTAATGCCATGAGAGAGATCACAGTACTGAGGTACCTGCTCAGCGGAGATAAGCAGGATCTCGTGCCGGGCCTTCTCAATCCCTTCTTTAGTGCCGCTGATCTTGATCTGGTTGCTGGGGTCATCTGGGCGGGGGACCTGCATTTTGGTTGCAGTTTTGAGCTTCAGGTCCTGCAGCCTCTCACCCTTCTTTCCAATGACAAAACGGTGGTGCTCCTTGGGGATGGCAACTGTCGCTGAAGCCTGCGGCAGAAGAACCAAGCATCTGTGAAAAGCCTTGCCTGCACTGGCAGATCCACAGGAACAGAGCCAGGGAAAGCAAGGTAGACGCTGCTCAGCGGTACTGCTCCTCAGAGCAAACACAACGCCTTCCCAGCACATTCTGTCCGAGGGCTGACACTGTACCAGCTGATCTACAGTGCCTCTATGCCAGGAGTATAAAGCCCACCTTTCCCTCAAAACCCTTCTGTTTGCACAGGAGCAGTACTCTGAATTAGCAAAGGCCTTCCGACACAGACGAGGAGGTGCCTCTCCTCCAGTGTAAGACACCAGGCAACAACTGAGATGGCAGCGCACAGCTGGAGTTTATCTGAACTCTGGCATCTGCTGCCAAGGCTACAGAGAACAAGACATACAGTACGACTCCTAGGAAAGAGAAATTCAACACCAGAAACCTACTGCAGGAGGCAGGCAGCTAGCAGATGCTTACCGCTACTTAAGTGCTAAGGCGTCTTCAAGTGTAGCACATGCTGCTCCTGGGACTGCTTCTAGAAGGCCCCACATGCAAAAGGGGTCCTTCTCAATCTACCATTAAAGGGCTGCTCTATACAAGGGCTTCCTGACTTCTTCCCTTCTCACTGAGTTTTTACAGGTCTGGTAGCTGATGACTGCTATCATGCTCCTGATCCCTGTGATTAGGTAACCACTAACAGCAATCAGACAATGAACATTCAAGCTATAATGGAAAAATAAAAGATGAAGAAAAGATCACTCGGTGTGACTTTTCAGCTCTGTGCTCCTGTCCTGAAGCTAGCCAAGCCCAAGAGAAGCTGGAATACAGACACACCTTCCAGACCTGGGGCCAGGGCAGAAGGAGGTATATTTGAGAACAGTGGCTCACGGGTCTGTGGCGGCACGACCTGAACTGTTTTTTCAGATGCACATTGTGGATGTAGGGTTTCGTTCCTTTCTCTTTCCTCTGGCAGGGTATGACACAGGGGCTGAACAGCGCTAAGCAGACATGGTATTAACATTGCATTACCTACCTTTGGCATTATGCTTTAAAACACACTGCAACACCTGGCTGCGATACATCCTAACAAGAGCTACCACCTTGACTATGAGCTCAAGAACCTTAAGGTAAGAGATCAAAACCTAGAGGACTGAAGCAACCGAAACAACAGGGTTGTGGCTCCTTACCAGTGTGCCTTGAGTTACACAATGCAGAACCCTGACCCGAAGCTTTTGGCTTTTGGCAGGACTTCCTTTCCTCTACTTTTCTTTCTCCCAGCCTTCCACGTTCTCCTCTGAAGGACTTCAGGAAAAGCACAGTCCCGTTCTCACACACTACTAGCTTTGTGTGTGAGGCTCCTGCACCCCCTCCAGCACCAGCACCTCAGCACAAAGTCACTGGTTGCAACTCAAATGTTCCAGAGATCGCAGACTCCACGCTTCATGCAACACCACGGCCTGTAATTACCTTGGAACCCTATTTTAAGCCTCATTCCCATTCCAAATTGCCAGTTGGGTGCTTTGAAAACGTACAGCAAAGCTGAGTTAGTCATACCTCTTTGGCTTACAAGCACACGGGCCCAAGGGTCTCAAAGCATTTGCGAGTCTTGGGGAAGAGCAAAGACGAAGGCAGAAACAGTTAGATGCCCTCACCTGAGTCTGCAGTCGAGCGACAATCTGCTTCCGAGCCTTCGTGACTGCTTCCGCCTTGCCAGAGACCACGATCGAAAGGCCCTGGTCCTTTGCGAGAGACAGCTCCAGGTGAGCTCCCGTCTTCCGCATGATGTCAAGGCAGATCTTGGCCTGCTCGCCTTCTCCAAACTGATTCATGCCCTTGTATTTCCTCTCCTCCAGTGGCACATGGAACACCTGCTCAGCCACGGGACAGACACAAGCAGGGCACAGCAAGGTGTCAGTGTGCTTTGGATTGTCAGTGCCTCCCTCTGCAATCCTCCCTTCAGGCCTGTTCCAGCTATCTGTGCAACAGGGATGCAGAGCTTCTTCTGGGCAGTTTTTCAACACATCCCTCCCCCTCCAGAGCAGTCCTAGCATTCAGCTGCAGTCTTCCTTGTGCGCCAGGGCAAAGGACAGCAAAGAGGCAGTTACTCTGACACACTAAGGGATTTCATACTCCAGGGAAAGCTTCACTTCACCTACTTTTTGGAGGGATGAAAAGGAGGGAGATAAGACACCCACTCCCACCAACCTGAGTGATGACAGAAGCCTTTATTGGCCGGATTTTGCTCCAGGGCCCAGCAGGTTCCCGGGCAGCTTCCAAACATGGTGCTTTCTCAGGGAGCGCAGGGAAGGCTTCCTCGTAGGTGGGAGGATCCTTCTCTTCTTCAGAGTTTAAAGCTGTTACTGCGGTGAAGCAAACAAGGCAAATGAGATGCTCTCCCCACAGAAACGCCCCCATTCATAGGCAGTGCAACTCTATTGAGGCATCATCAAAGAGGGACAACAAAGGACTTGTGCACTACTATTCATCCTGCTACAGTTATGCTTGTGGAGAGCAGCCGAGTCGGGAGCACAGCTGAGCTCAGCACAGCACAGACTGCAGCAGGTGCCGCCATGGATGCAGGAAGCAACCGTGCAAGTGAATGGTGGCAGCAAACAAGCACATTATCGCCAACTTTGTTGAGAGGAGGAGCTTCATCAGGGGACAACAGGCCAAGCAGAAAGAAATCAAAGGGACACAGCAAGGCTGTAGGTCAGAAGGGGACAAGACAGACACATGCCCAGGAAGAAGGCAGAGAGAAGCAGAAGCACTCTAGTTGGGGCAGAGTCCAGGGAAAGCCTGTAGCTTATGTTCGACTCAGCTGTGCACTGGGCTGTGCCAAGCGGGCCAGCTCGCAGCTGGAGAATGGGTGCCGAGACCCATCAGTGAGTCAGTCAATACGGTTATAATGACTTTCCCCAACACCTGGCTGAGCAAAGGAGGAAGTGACAATCCAGCACACTGATCCCACGAGGCTCTCTTGCAGCCCAATGACCCATGCTTGCACATGCCCTGCCCCACAGCTGACAGCGTTGCTAGCCAGAGCTCTGTGAAGATCTGAGGCTTGCCTCCGCCTGGCCCTGCACTGTGCAGCACCACCGATGTGCTCCTGTGGGTGGAAAGCCAGAGTCTGGCAGGCCGCCAGCCTAGGAATGGCGAACGCCGTGCCTGGACACTTAGGGGGAGCCGGAGGCATGGAGCGAGCTTGGCTAACAGCAAGGAACCTTGCCTGCGCAGTTTCTATTTAGAGGCACATCACAGGAACTCAGCTGTGTCTTCTCACCTTTCACCTGCTGCTGCGTCAAGCCACTGCGGTGTTTGGCAAAGCTCTCCTGGGTCAAAAGTGCCACCGAGCTCATCGTCGACCTCCCACGCACACACACAATCTGGGTATGCCACTGGAAGAGACAGAGGAGGCAACACTATTACCAGCACCATTCAAGATGCACACAAGTCACTCCAGGAAGGCAAAAGACGTGTTTACTGAGCACTTTTCCAGCCAGCCTCTTGAGAAGCGCCTACAGGGCCAGTCTGCTGCCCTGTTCTCTTGCTGAACCACACAGAAACTCAGGGGGGATTTTTCCTCATAGCACAGCGGGCATCAAAACCAGAGCTCCTCGTTAAGAAGGCAGAGGATGTGCAACCTAAGAAGCCTCTTGGAAAGGGGGACACCCCAAGCTGTTAAAGCATACTCTCATTAATCTATCAAGTATTAATGGCGTGCAGTTTTAAAACCAGTCTCCCAAGGTACACATAGGCAGTGCAAGACCCTTGTGGAACCCTGGAGAGAAAACAAAAAAGAGCCCAGGATGCTGCCTCTTCCTGAAAAACTTACGCCTTGATTACCAACCGAGCATGAGCACCTGGGGCCCAGAGAGCAGCTCCTGGTGTCTCCAGCTCCTCTGCAATCCCTCCCACAACAGGCTCTACCGAGCGTGACCTTCCCTTCCGCTCCACATACAGTCTCACAGCCCACAGTAAATACCACAGCCTCCTGGTAGCAGACTCTGCTGGAACTGCTTCTAGAACGCGCCCCCCCCCCCCGAAAAACAATCACCCAAACAAAAAAACTACCTGCAAAGCCCACTACAGTACATCATGCAGCCCAACAGTTTCTTCTCTCAAGGTTAGGAACATTAGGAAGAGAGGCCTAATCCTGCAGCTGGGTTTTACTTTCCTGTCTCTACTTTATCTGTTTTCATATTTTAATACAAAGAACACCTCCCTACTTCTTGCACAGACCCGTGTTGCAAAAGTTTTACAGGCTCTGGGCCTCTCAGTGACATGCTCTTGGACAAGTGAGACTCCTTACATGCTGGGTGAACATGCCTTTCCCAGCCCACTTCAGAAAAGCCCCGGACTTTCTGCAGCAGTGCATGTCTTTGTCAAGGATGTCACAGCATTTCCCTAAGGGTAATGCTGCAGAAAGAAGGCTGCTCTTGTGCTTGATCCACAGGGGCTAAAAGGCTTGTATTTCTTGTTACAGTGTCTGCTCAGGCCGTGCCTGGGTGCCCACTCCTGCTAAGGATGGGACCAACGGATCTGCAACTTCTCTCTTTCTGGCCGCAAGGGAAGTGCAAAGGCAGTTTCCAGATCCTGCCTTTACTGCTTGTCAGCTTCAAAACAGCCACGAGGACACCTGCCAGGCTCTTGCTCTCCTGCTGTAAGGTTCATTTGATAAGCTCTGCACAGTATAGGCCTGAGGATTTTCTTCTGCAGCATTCTTGAACACAAAACAAATGTGAACCATAGTTTAGTACTTTTCTTTTTTTTTTTTTTAAGAGAAACAATGCTTTCACATGAAGTGGGTATTTTGCAGAAACCCACAGATCAAATTGTCAGATACCCTCACAGCCACGGCGAATGAACTTTTTCAGCCATACGCTCGCATTCAGTTTGAACATGTTAGACTGGTCTCAGTGCAGCTGCTGACTGCTCTAACCACCTGACTGGTAGCGGCCTGGGTGAATGACCTGAATCCCCGCAGCAGCACAATCCTAAGTGCACTTGTATCAGCTTAACATGCTTCTATATGCAAAGGGAAGAGTATGTTTTGGGAAAGGCAGTATCAGCGGAAATACTGTAACCAATAGCACATCTTGATTTTCTTTGACAAGGTGTGAACCGCACAGGGGGGCTTATCTGGGATGGCTCTGCACTCTGATAACAGCTGTAAAATCCAGGGTTACAGATCTCTCTTCCAATAGGCCGTACCCTCTTCAGAAGCAGCTTAATGTGCATTGGGAAAAAAAGACTAGCTACCTGACCGAGAGCAACTGCCCTTATCCTACCAAAGAAAAAGTTACCATTGTTACCGGAGAGCGGCGGGGAGGCGACTGGGCGACCGCCCCCCGCAGCCCTGTCCCCTCGGGGGTGGCCCCGGCCCTCCCACCAACCCGCGGGGCAGCCGCCACAGACAGGGGGAGCGCGACGTGACTCAGGGATTTTGTCCGTGCCCTGGGTGCCGCCGGAGCGCTCCCCGTTGCCGGCGCAGTGCGGGGCGGCCACTGCGTGGGGGAGCGGCTGGGGAGGCCGGCAGGTTGGGCAGGTGCAGGAGGCCGGTGGGCCGAGCCCCTCCGCGCAGCCCCCGCACCCCCGCTCGCTGCGGAGGGTTGCCCTGGCGGCACGTGGGCCACACCACGCCAATGGGAAAGGCCGAGACCACAGAGTGCAGTCGGGTGCTCGCTGGACATCCCGCTTGCGGAGCCCGTCTCTCTGCTGCCGCTGTCTTGTTGGAGGCAGCGCAACCCGCCCGGCCGCAGAGACGGGCCCGCACCCTCCTCCCGCTATAGCTGAGGCTATACCCCCAACCCCCACCGCCCGCCCTGCGCGGCCAGTGCCACCGCGTGCCCCGGGACCGGCCTTACCTCTAGTAGGCCCGCAGCTAAGCCTATGCTGGGCACGAGGCCGAGGGGCCTGCCGTCATCGTGGTCAAGAAGAGAGATGTGTGTGACCTCCCAACATACGGGTGGTCCCTCCCCTGTGTGCCCTTTGTCAGCCGGTTGCTAGGGGAAGAGCCCGACTCGTTCCCATAGCAACCGACCAAAGGGCACATGGGGGCGGGGCCACACCTGTGTTGGCAGGTCACGCACTTCTCTCCTCTTCACCAAGATGGTGCCCCGGGACCGGCTTTACCTCTCGTAGGCCTGCAGCGAAGCCTGTGCTGGGCACGAGGCCGAGGGGCCCACCTCTTCCCGCCAGCTGTGCGCGCGTGGGAGCGGCGGTCGGGGTCGCTGGCTGCGCGAGGCGCGGGGCAAAGGTGAGGAGACGCGGCGGGAGGGGGGCAGCCAGCGGCGCTGCCCTCCCTCGGCAGGGCTCGGGGGTCTGCCTGCGTGGCCCCCGTCTGGAGGGGCGGTGCAGGACAGCCCCTTCCCCGGCTCTCCGGGAACTCTCCGGGAAGCCCCTCTGGGGTGCTGAGCAGGTGCTGGTGAGGAGGAAGCAGCTGAGGGGAGCTGCGGGGTGGGGCACACACACACCCCTACCACCACCACCCCCATACCCACAAACACCCCCGCCCACCCCGGTCCATCCCTAAAATCCTTCATCAATTCCCACCCGTCCGTCCCTAAACCCCTTCCCCCGCCCCCTCCCCTACTCCCGTCCCTCTGTCCCTGGCATGGCCCAACTGCCCAGCACCACCAGACCACTCTGGCCCAAACACCATAAGGCAATGGTTCCCACCTGACAACAGCAAGTCGAGGAACCTTTTTTTTCCTAAATAAAGACATTTTTGCTTCATATGCTGCCCACTACACCAAATTATGTCTTGCTGACTGACTGGATACCCAGCAAAGATGAACTCCACATCAAATCGATCAAATATATCAATCATTGAAACATATCCAAGGTAGTTTCTTGTATTATAATACAGGAAAATAGCATGCAATATGATAAAAGGAAACAGCAGTAGCTATTGTGAGCGATATGACAAAAGAGCAATAGGAGCGAAGCACCAAATTGTCACTGCAAAGCCTTAACGAGACTAAGGAAAGGAGACATCACCAATTCCAACCCCAACATCACACAAGACCACCCTTTATCTGGGAGCGCCCTTGCAGCCGGCACCAGCAGTCTCTTGGGAAATGGGAAATTCCCCTGGAGAAGGTGCCAGAAAGGAATTCTCCGGCTGCTTCTCAACCTGCCCTGGCAGACGTGTGAGGCACAGCACAAAAGTTCTGCTCCCTGATTTCTGTGGTGAGCAAAATTGACACGGCACATTTGCAATATTACACAGACCCAAGAAGTCACCTTGGAAAAGTAAAAGCGCAACACTGCTCCCCTGGAGAAGTGCGGCGAATGAAGAGACGGGACGCAGCTTGATGCAAGCAAGTTGTCCCTTTATTAGTGATTTTCTTACAATTATATATGTTTCTACCTTCTACATATTACACCCTGATTGGTTAAATCTTAAGCGTAAGAAACACCGATTGGTTAATATTTAAGGCACACCGTTAGAACAATAGGTACTTACTAGTTTATCTTGACCTAGCAATAATTTTTATTCCAAGGTTAGGGAGTTTCTTTCTACGCGGCTTTCTTAATTACATATTGGCGCCATCTGTTCCCTTATCTGGCTACTTGTTTCTCTGTCCGTCTGGTTGCCTCCTCAACTGTGACGGCTCAGGGGTCTGCAGTTAGCTTGTTCCTTTGCTCCCAGGGCTTGTGCCCTACAAGTTCTAACAAGTCTCTATTCATCAGGCTATCAGTACTTGGACTCTTGCCCTTGAGGCCTTGTCCTACAGAGAAGGTGCAAGGAAGGAGTTCTCTTGCTGTTTCTCACCCTGCCCTTGCAACCATGTGGGGAGAAGCACAAAAGTTCTGCTCCCTGCTTTCTGTGGTGAGGAAATTGACCAAAAACTTATGCACTCATGCAGAACCAGAGCTCACCCGGTGAAAGTGCAGCACTGCTCCCCTGGAGAAGGTGCCAGGCAGGAATTCTCTTGCTGCTTCTCACCATGCCCTGGCAGCCATGTGAGGCACAGCACAAAAATTCTGCTCCCTGATTTCTGTGGTGAACAAAACTGACCGGTTTAGTTGTACTCACGGAGAGACAAGACTTTCTTACTCGAAAGCAAAACCAGAAAGCCACACAGGCTTGGGAATCTTCTTCTTCTGCGTGGCTGGTGACTTCCCATGGCTATTCCTCAAGGCAGGATAAACAACCATGAATTTGGAAGCCCGCATAAATTCAAGTACACGTAGTCCTCTGACAGTCACTACTTGTGGGCCAGCAGTCCTCTCACCCCTCCACAGATCTGCCTCTTAGTCCTCTAGCAGTCATTCTCCATGGAGGGACCACAAGTCCTCCATACCTACCTACCAACTCACCAGAAATGAGTCAGACCACATCAGAAGTAACACTGCCTGACCTGCAGGAGATATAGAAACCATCATTACTGGTCGACAAGACAGAAAAAACACCGCCAGACAGCAGACAGCAGAAAAACAACCAGAAGAAACATTGTATACAAACCAAAGGCCCCCATCCAAACCCTGCAAAGGCCAAAAACATGAAAAAAGGCACTCTCCACATAAAAAAACCAAACCAAAACCACACAAAGAACACATAATAAGATCACACTACCATAACCCCAGGAATACAGAGCCAACAAACCCAGATTCTGTCCATAACAATAACACGCTTTAACGCTTCACTCGCTTAACCTCTGGCATACCATAACCTTGTCGCCCCCAAACCCCAGCACGCTGTAGCCCTAAGGCAACACAAAATGGAACACAAAGTCCCTGGAGATCTCTGTCAGGGCCTTCAGGGGGACGCTGACCTCAGGCATCGTAACCTTGAAGTGGGAGCCATGTGGAGGCACCAGAACATCACCGGCACCCATCTTCACACCCTGAAACAGTGCCTGGGATAAACGCTCCTGGGCAGAAAGACTGAGGCACTCGGAGGCTTTGAACCGGCCGGCCACAGTCACAGGGCTTGAGCTCATCATTTCTGTGTCAGAGCCACCAGGCAGGTGGCCCCATCCTCCCAGAGAGACCCCTCAGGGCACCTGTACCCAGCTCCAGGGGGCTGGATACACAGCCTCGGATCCATGGTGGGAGGGGTGCTTTAATCCTGGGAGCGGGATTTCTAACAGTGCCCCTGAGGAGGAAAGCCTCCTCAGGCCTGGAAGCCTGAGAGACATCCCTGCGCTGCTCCACACGTCACCAAAAGCAGGGGCTGAGGAAGGCTGCTTTGGGGCCCGTCGAGGGAACCAGCTCCCCTGGGCTGCTCTGCGGCCACTGGCTGCCGTTGCTGTCACGCAGGTCTCAGTGCTGCTCTGCAGTCGGCCGTCACCTCCCTGCGCGACACTCTCCAGCGCAGCACACGTCTGCACTGGCTCTCCCTGGGGACAAAGATCACAAGCGAGGAATGGGCTTGGCTTTGCCCCCAGTCCCAGGCTGCCACCAGAGAGACCTGCCACCCCCGCCCCAGCTGTGCGATGTGGGCACCACGTGCAGCTGCAGACGTGGGTCAGGGCAGCTGTGGGCAGGGGGCAAGCCCTGTGGCGGTGCCCCCGGCACTGGCAGCAGGCAGAGCTGGGGAGAGCGAGGGGCAGCCCAGGGCAGCCGGCAGCTGGTGGCGGGGCCCGGCAGGGTGCAGCACCCTCAGCAATGCGCGGCTCCTTGCGCCTCGGCCCCAGGGCTGCAGCGCAGGGCTGGCCCCAGCCGGGGCTGGGCTGGGAACAGCCAGGCAGGGCCCCCTGGCAGCCCCGGCACGCACCTGCTCCCTGCATGGGGCAGCCTGGTCCTTTGCAATCGACCCCGTGGCATCCAGAGAAGGGCCCTGCCCTGGGCCAGAGCCATCTCTGCAGGCAGGAGGCCTTCCTCGGCGTCCGTCCCTCAAATCCCTCCCTCCGGCCCCCACAGTCCGTCCCTAAAACACTTCCCCTCGCCCCCAGTCCCTGCGAGCGGGGAATCCGCCTCCCCAGCTTTGAGCCCGGGCAGCGCAAGCCCCCCCCGGGCTCACCCTGCCATCCATGTGGTTCCTGGAAGAAACACCATCCCACCATGCCCGCAGGCAAACCGCTATCCCTATGGACACAATGGGGGCAGCCGGCACGGGGCGGGGGGGGGGTGTCACTCTCGGGGCTATTCTAGTGAGCAACACTCAGAGAGGCCAAAAACTGGAGTGCAGGGGTGATGCCAGCATTACAGCCGGCTGCAAGCGAAAGGCACTCAATGGGCATGGGCGCTGCTGGGAGGGAAAGCGCCACGTCAGGACGGTCGGGAATCTCGACTGGCTGGGAGGGAGCTCCATCGAGCGCTCAGAGTTGAGGCTTGAGATCCTTGCAGCCACGGAGGTTTTTGCACGGAGAGCTGTGCTAAGCAAGGCTGGTTTATCACTTTGGCTGCAACACGAGCGTGCTGCACCCATGCATGTGTGCTTCCCCTGAGCCGACAGAGAACTTTCTCTCCTGGGCTTTGTTCCCTCTGGGACAGCGGCTGTGAGCGAGGCAGGGCTGTCAGATATGCACAGCAGGGGTCGAGGGGCTCAGAACGGATAAACCCCCCGGCCTGCGCCCGGCCCTGCCCCTCTCTTACAGCCTCCATGGCAGTTCCCCTGCAGCTGAATAGAACCATCAACGCTCTGTCTTCAGTGCAGTTTCTTGTACATAGAAAAAGGGGACAGCACAAAGCGTGAAGCAAAGCCAAGAAGGTGGCACCTGATTTTAAAAAGAATACATTCAGTACATCACAAAAAAATGCGGTGGAACTCACTCTTCCAATTGGGTTAGGCAGGAGGAAAATGGATTTGGAAAGCAAATAAGAATCGCTCACTTCAAGCTATAAGGTGGCTACTAAACACAGACTCTCCCGTGCATGTCCTGCTCATTAGTTCTGCGCTTTGGACATGCCTGCGGCTTCCCTGAAGCACCCTCTCTGGGTTACTCTTCCAAAGGGGTTCCTGGGACATCTGCATAGGGAAGCTGCCTGAAGCAATCACCGTTTGTTATCCTGTCAGGTTTCAGCCAGGGCAGATAGCCTGTGCATGCAGGGACTACAAACTGCAGGCATCGCAACTTGTGGATCCCAGGAAAAAGGGGGTACACGATATGAATTTACGGTACAAGGCTGTCACTGAAACAAGCCATGTGAAGTGGAATATAGTACTTCTAGCACCAGTGAAATAGTGTACGTTAAAAGAGTATTCATCTATATACAAAAAAGTCATGAAAACTTATTTTCAGGACATTTCTCAAGATCTTGAGAAATAGACCTCTGTTTACTGGTAAGGGAAGAAGAAGTAAGAAACTAAAAAGTGTCCATCCCAATACACACACCACCACCACAAACACCACGACCCGCCCCCAAATTACCTCAGGTGAGCCGCGGCCTTTTTAAAAAGTGCCAGCATCTAAAGCGTATGTAGTGACCTGGAACAACGTTGCTGCATATTTGGGATTCAGATGATACAGGGCAGCGTGAGGATTGCTAACATGGACAAAACAGCGGGACTTACTTTGCCTCTTTATTTCGGTAGCTAGGTAAATAGCTAAGGATTGAGGCTCTTGTGGCGAGGTGTCTGCTTACCCTTGAGCAAACAGTACTTCCATAAGTGCAAAACCAAACCTGCAACGCTGGGAATGGCAGTTTCCTGCTGACACGCATTTTTTTCCAAAAGGCAGGTGTCTGCTTCCTATCTGGGGCCATCTTTGTGCACGCTAAAAATAGTTCATGCCCTTAGTGCAGTGTTGAGAGTTTTGAAAGATGGACAGCAGTGTCTGGTACACACCTTCTTCAGGAAGGTCAGGAAGGGCTTCTTGACCTTCCTGAATTTTTTCAGCGGTTGATCTCGAAAAGCTTTTCTTCTCTCCTTTGCTCTTCTGGTGTGCTTTCAGCCTCTTCTCCAGAGACCTGTTTTCCCTTTCTGTTTCTTTGCTTTTCATTTTCCTGAAACGAAAGACCCTGCAAACCTTGATATTCCACAGTGTTATTAGAGAGGTAAAACCACGATCAACTGGAATCAGTTCTCATTTTAAACAAAGGGAGCTCATTTTACCTTCTTTCCTCTGAAAGGCTCATCAGCTGTTCCGGGTCTACCGAGGAGTCTGCTGTGCTCTCGGGGGTGGTTGGAAGCAAAGGTACAAGCGCCTGAACCGGAAAGGTTGAAGTTGACAGGTGGCAAGACACCTGGAGCAGTAAGCTACCGTTTTCCAAATTGCTACCTTAGCTCCTCAAATAAGATCCCTTTGGTTGCTTTGCATTATCCACATTTTGCACGGTCGTAAGATAGGCTTCAGGAGCTCTGATGAATTGGGATGATGGGCTGCCCCTTCTCGCGGGCTGGGGCACCACAAACTGGAGGGGTCTTGGAGGGTAGGACAGACCCTTGCCAGCTTCGTTCTGCTGGGCTTTCTTCTGCCTTCCTGGGACACGGTTCTGCCGTTATCCCTTGGGCAGCATTATCCCATTCTGGGGCGTGAGCCTTTTATTTTTAAATCTGCGATTTTGTATTTGACTTCTTGTAAGTATTTAGATTGATTAAGCACATTCCCAATGCATCTGAGAAACAACCTTTCTGTTTTTTCTTCTCTATCATTACAGGGTGGGAAAAGTCAAACAGACAAGGGATCTAATGACAGGAGGAGGCACAGCAGCTGCTTGGACCTATCAGAAACTACTGTCATACATGAGAAACGTGTCAGTGTTTGTTGGCCTGACATCCCTCTACTATTTCTGATTTCACCACCATACCTGCCCCTGCTTCTTTGTAGAGGATGAACAGAGAGGGTGCTGTGTGCAAGAAGTCTTTTGCCTGGGGCTCTGCGTTTGCTTCACCTGCACGGCTCCTTTGATCTTCCAAACGCACCCGTGGAACACAAAAGCACGTGCAGCAAAGTGACCTCGTGGAAGTGGACAACACCTAAACCAAAATCCACCAGCAGCACAATAAGGAATTGGACCAGAAGCCCCAGATTTTGAAAACCCTCAGCCCCTCCTCATACCTGTGCACCTGTCCACAGGTGCTGGCACCTCCTCGGCTGATGGAGGGGAGAGGCCGGCCACCTCCTCCCCAAAGATGTCCCCGCAGTTTTCAATCACAAACTGCACCAGCACGTTCCCCTGCACACATCAAAGCCTTGGTCTCAGCCTACGAGTTTTCTCCCTTTGAGCCTCCCAGTTGCCCCTGCCATCCCCCTGGGGAGGGAGGGAGGGAGGGAGCAGCTGTGTGTTGCACAGCTGGCGGCCCCGCTTGAACCACAGCAGCCTATGAGCAACAGTTAGCTGGTTGATGGTGAGAGTGCTCATCCTTCGTCCTCCATCAGGGTGCGGGCGTCTCCCGTATCACACTGGGACGCACAAAAGCCTCAGCAGTCCGGCTGCTGTTGGAGCTGCTGGAAAAGCTTTTTGGGCGAGCCGACGTATTTGTAGTGGCCAGCATGGCAGTTTGCTTTATACCGTTGCCCTGAGCGTGGGCGTCTGGAGAAACTGCCCGGCAGTCAGTGTGCAGGGATGACGGCCGCAGGGGACAGCAAGCTGCAGGTGATGGTCAGCGGCGGCACCGTGTCTGCCTGCGTGTTGTCCCGGCTCTGAGCTAATGGCGCTGCTCCCCAGTGGAGCATCCATCGAGCCTGAGCACAGGCTGTGTCTTAGCCAGAATCCGAGCAGGAGCTGAGGGGACAGTGACACCTCCAGAGGTGCCATCCGGCCCCCACCTCCCTGTGTGACTGTGCTGTGAGTCCTAAAGCTCAGCCGTGATGCCCACTGGCAAGGAGTCTGGGCCAAGGGATGATCCCAAAGTCCTCCCCTAGGACGCACCAGCAAACAATATCTGCCCAGTCCCCAATTATCACATGGCAGACGTAGTCAGAAGAGAGGAAAGATCATTTTATTGAGGACATCAGCTGCAGGCTGGGGGGGTGGTGGCTACCCAGGAGCCCCGGGGCTTCAGGCAGGAAAACAGCACCTGCAACAATAAGAGCCAGGAAGCACTGCTAAAGCCACAAAGCCAGGATGAGGCGTGACTTGGTTGCCCTTGCTTTGGGGAACGCTTTACAAAGTGCCTTGAATCAGTGCTCCCGCCCAAAGGACTGGTTCTCTTCATTTACTCCAGCAGCCTCGGCAGACAATAAAAGCCTTACACAAGCAGCCTGCCACAGCAAGAAAGGATCTTCCTGACTTGCCGTTCAGTTCTCAAATGTTACGTTACTGCCTGTGGAACAGGGTTTAATAGGCTGTATTCCCAAGACCTCTGACTCCCCTTTACTGACCTGGGGCCTCGCGTTTGTGCTTTTCCCAAATGATATTCGTTCTAGTGTTTGGTCCACAGTTCCCCATTCTAGTATCTAATAGTGCATTCCACCACTTCATACGTTGACTTTTCAATCGCTTCGTCCGTCTCTGGCCGGCCCCCTCGCAGGGAACACGGAAACGCAGATCGGGACTCCCCACTCACTTCACAGTTAAACTGTGTCTCTCACACACATCACACTTGCTGGGCAGCCCTCAGCCACACAGGCAGCATGTTACATACAACTCTAGGAATGCTGACAGTTTGCGTTAGCACACAAAGTACGTGTTTCAATGAACAATTGCCAAAAACCAAGTTCTAATTTTTTCTGGCCCTAAGCAGGGGCCCTCTGCTCTGTTGCCCCTTCTTCCCCCAGTTTCTTACCGGAACTAGTAACTCCAGCTCACCAGTTCCTTGACCATGGCTTCAATCTGTTCCTGAGCCACATGCACATCTTCTGTAGGTCCTTCCAAAGTGATGTTATCCTCTCCTCCAGTGAATTTGATGTGAACCTTGAGGTGAAAGACAATGAATCTCTTAAGAATTTGCCAAGATCCAAGCCAGGCCAATGCTCTTGGTCAGGCCTACACCATCCATCCCTGCCACTAAGAGATGCGCTCCTTCCCAAAAAGCCCAAACAAAATCCCCACAATTTTACAAGTCAGTAACTTAACGATTTCGGCCATATGGCAGTGCCTAGAGCCCAAGGCTTTGGTGCTGTCCCAGTTTCTGCAAGGGCTTTGGAGAAGTTTACTCATCTAGCCTTTATCTAGATACCGTCTAACTCACCAGGGAGAAGCCTCGCTGCACTCGCCATTTCCAGGTATCCTACTACATCAGTTCTCAAAACAGCACCACATAAAGCTTCCTCGGAAGGGCTCAACCCATGACAATAACATAGGAGGAGCAGTGTTTGCAGCAGTAAAAGAGAGGGTTCCCTTGAACAGCAAAGATCTGTGTCATTTCCCCCTGGGTTTACCCACGCTAGAAGACACCTCTCTCTTCCGTGACGAGTGATCTGGACTAAACCTTTTTCTACGCCGGGGGTGCTAAGCTAACCAGCTCATCCATACCTTTGGCATCTGCTGAGTTATTTTGGCCAGGTTCTGTCCTTTCTTTCCAATAATGAAACGATGAAGCCAAGAGGGGGCAGAGACCGAGGAGACGGTAAAACTGTTGGCCTGAGAGACAGAAAAACAGAGAAGCTGTTTGATGGACAAACTGGGAGAGGCCTTCACAACAATTCAGTTCCAATTCCCATGCTGCACCTCCGGTATTGACTTCTAAGCTGCACCTCTAATGGCCCAAGAGAGACCACCCCCGCTACACCTGTCAGTGCTCACAAATGTATCTTCGCGGGACCTTCAAAGGAGGCCTAGCCCATCTTGTCAGTACCTTTGCATAGACTTCAGCCAATGCTTGCCCAAGTTTTTCAGGCTCGCCTCGCAGTATCAGCGTCTCCGAGCTACTGTCAGTGGGTGGGATCTCGACAGAGACTCCAGTCTTCTCCAAGATCTCCTGCAGGGAATTCCCCTTGGGGCCGATGACATACTTGTGCTGGGACTTCTTCACCTCCACTGCAATAGTAGTAGTCTTCTTTTTCTGTAGGGGCAGAGACACTGAGGCATCAATCGCAAGGGGGCGGGGAAGGACAAGAGCGACAGGAAGAGGCACAAGATGCAGTCAAACTCTGCACCCAGCAAAGAGCAAAGCCAAGCTGAGCACAGTGGCTCGGCAGTACCCTAGCACCCCTTGGACCCCTGCCTACAGAAAGCCTTGTGCTCAAAAATTCACAGGGGAAGTACAAAACTAGTATGCTGGGTCAAGCTCCCTGGGACACGGCATGCAAGAGACCACACACACACACACAGGCATGTCGTTGTCGTCGTCCCCGTCCCCCCGTTGGACAACAGGGTTCAACTCCCAGCCGTCTCCCAGGCAGTGCTGTGATGCAACACTGTGCAGGCTATAAGCCGATTGTTGAAATCCAGACCGGTACAAATACAGACCTAACCACGAGGAGAAACAGCCCAGCAACCCACAACAAGGATATTCACAGCAGCGTTGGCTGTGGGAAATAAACTGGAGTGACATTCACTCTTCAGCAACTTCTGCTTATGTAGCAACTTTGATACTGTCAGCTGGCCACCACTGTAGACTTCACACTTCTTTCCTTCCTTAGTGTGAACAACAGCCAGGGGAGCTCTTGGTGGCCTGCTAAGTCCCACGATACAGAAAAGCCAGAAATCTGTCACCTCCCGGATAGTATCAGCCCAGCTCCCACTCTGCCGAGTGAGGAAACGGTAGGATTCGGGGTCATGTACTGCAAGGGCTGCTGAGCCAGATGCAACCGAGGGATGCACAAAAGTAGAACAAGAAGGGAAGAGTGCCTAGGAGCGGGTGCCAGGGGAAGGTGGGAAGCTTTATGGACCATCCGTACCTTCTCCTCATAGATCTTCTTAACGCGAGCCACAGCCTGGGCTAGTTGCTCCTTTTCTCCGGTGAAGACTATCTCGGTCTTGTTGACACTGGGTGGAGGAATGTTGATGCGCGTCCCTGTGTCCTGCATGAGCTCCCTCACCAGCTTGTTGTAAGGGCCAGCAATGAAAGGGTGGTACACTTTCTCCACGTCCAGCCGCTCCACGGCACGCTTATCCTGGAAGAGCCCACAACAGACCTTGGTGGGAACTGCCCTCTATATTACAGTCTCTGCCAGGCACAGCTAAGTTCCCAGGGGTGTCCTGCCTGACACTCTGGCCCAAGCAACCTTCTCAGTTTGCGGGCTTGTAGATCTCCACCTCTTTCAATCTACAAATACGGTTGCTGCTGCTGCTCCTTGTTTACGATATTCACCCCTGTGATCTCCTGCCTTATCCCAGCTGGCACCTAAGACGCTTCACTTCAACTATCAAATGCTTGTTTGGGCTTCAGAGATGGACAAAACGCAGCACAAGAAGTTTCAGGACCTGGCAGCGGTGCTCATACAGCCGGCGAGTGGCACAGTATACGTCTCCGTTCAGGCTAACGTTAGCCACTGACTGTAGCCACGGTGGCTACAAACTCCGACTATACCGTGGGGAAGCAAAAAGGCTGACCAGCTAATGCCATGAGAGAGATCACAGTACTGAGGTACCTGCTCAGCGGAGATAAGCAGGATCTCGTGCCGGGCCTTCTCAATCCCTTCTTTAGTGCCGCTGATCTTGATCTGGTTGCTGGGGTCATCTGGGCGGGGGACCTGCATTTTGGTTGCAGTTTTGAGCTTCAGGTCCTGCAGCCTCTCACCCTTCTTTCCAATGACAAAACGGTGGTGCTCCTTGGGGATGGCAACTGTCGCTGAAGCCTGCGGCAGAAGAACCAAGCATCTGTGAAAAGCCTTGCCTGCACTGGCAGATCCACAGGAACAGAGCCAGGGAAAGCAAGGTAGACGCTGCTCAGCGGTACTGCTCCTCAGAGCAAACACAACGCCTTCCCAGCACATTCTGTCCGAGGGCTGACACTGTACCAGCTGATCTACAGTGCCTCTATGCCAGGAGTATAAAGCCCACCTTTCCCTCAAAACCCTTCTGTTTGCACAGGAGCAGTACTCTGAATTAGCAAAGGCCTTCCGACACAGACGAGGAGGTGCCTCTCCTCCAGTGTAAGACACCAGGCAACAACTGAGATGGCAGCGCACAGCTGGAGTTTATCTGAACTCTGGCATCTGCTGCCAAGGCTACAGAGAACAAGACATACAGTACGACTCCTAGGAAAGAGAAATTCAACACCAGAAACCTACTGCAGGAGGCAGGCAGCTAGCAGATGCTTACCGCTACTTAAGTGCTAAGGCGTCTTCAAGTGTAGCACATGCTGCTCCTGGGACTGCTTCTAGAAGGCCCCACATGCAAAAGGGGTCCTTCTCAATCTACCATTAAAGGGCTGCTCTATACAAGGGCTTCCTGACTTCTTCCCTTCTCACTGAGTTTTTACAGGTCTGGTAGCTGATGACTGCTATCATGCTCCTGATCCCTGTGATTAGGTAACCACTAACAGCAATCAGACAATGAACATTCAAGCTATAATGGAAAAATAAAAGATGAAGAAAAGATCACTCGGTGTGACTTTTCAGCTCTGTGCTCCTGTCCTGAAGCTAGCCAAGCCCAAGAGAAGCTGGAATACAGACACACCTTCCAGACCTGGGGCCAGGGCAGAAGGAGGTATATTTGAGAACAGTGGCTCACGGGTCTGTGGCGGCACGACCTGAACTGTTTTTTCAGATGCACATTGTGGATGTAGGGTTTCGTTCCTTTCTCTTTCCTCTGGCAGGGTATGACACAGGGGCTGAACAGCGCTAAGCAGACATGGTATTAACATTGCATTACCTACCTTTGGCATTATGCTTTAAAACACACTGCAACACCTGGCTGCGATACATCCTAACAAGAGCTACCACCTTGACTATGAGCTCAAGAACCTTAAGGTAAGAGATCAAAACCTAGAGGACTGAAGCAACCGAAACAACAGGGTTGTGGCTCCTTACCAGTGTGCCTTGAGTTACACAATGCAGAACCCTGACCCGAAGCTTTTGGCTTTTGGCAGGACTTCCTTTCCTCTACTTTTCTTTCTCCCAGCCTTCCACGTTCTCCTCTGAAGGACTTCAGGAAAAGCACAGTCCCGTTCTCACACACTACTAGCTTTGTGTGTGAGGCTCCTGCACCCCCTCCAGCACCAGCACCTCAGCACAAAGTCACTGGTTGCAACTCAAATGTTCCAGAGATCGCAGACTCCACGCTTCATGCAACACCACGGCCTGTAATTACCTTGGAACCCTATTTTAAGCCTCATTCCCATTCCAAATTGCCAGTTGGGTGCTTTGAAAACGTACAGCAAAGCTGAGTTAGTCATACCTCTTTGGCTTACAAGCACACGGGCCCAAGGGTCTCAAAGCATTTGCGAGTCTTGGGGAAGAGCAAAGACGAAGGCAGAAACAGTTAGATGCCCTCACCTGAGTCTGCAGTCGAGCGACAATCTGCTTCCGAGCCTTCGTGACTGCTTCCGCCTTGCCAGAGACCACGATCGAAAGGCCCTGGTCCTTTGCGAGAGACAGCTCCAGGTGAGCTCCCGTCTTCCGCATGATGTCAAGGCAGATCTTGGCCTGCTCGCCTTCTCCAAACTGATTCATGCCCTTGTATTTCCTCTCCTCCAGTGGCACATGGAACACCTGCTCAGCCACGGGACAGACACAAGCAGGGCACAGCAAGGTGTCAGTGTGCTTTGGATTGTCAGTGCCTCCCTCTGCAATCCTCCCTTCAGGCCTGTTCCAGCTATCTGTGCAACAGGGATGCAGAGCTTCTTCTGGGCAGTTTTTCAACACATCCCTCCCCCTCCAGAGCAGTCCTAGCATTCAGCTGCAGTCTTCCTTGTGCGCCAGGGCAAAGGACAGCAAAGAGGCAGTTACTCTGACACACTAAGGGATTTCATACTCCAGGGAAAGCTTCACTTCACCTACTTTTTGGAGGGATGAAAAGGAGGGAGATAAGACACCCACTCCCACCAACCTGAGTGATGACAGAAGCCTTTATTGGCCGGATTTTGCTCCAGGGCCCAGCAGGTTCCCGGGCAGCTTCCAAACATGGTGCTTTCTCAGGGAGCGCAGGGAAGGCTTCCTCGTAGGTGGGAGGATCCTTCTCTTCTTCAGAGTTTAAAGCTGTTACTGCGGTGAAGCAAACAAGGCAAATGAGATGCTCTCCCCACAGAAACGCCCCCATTCATAGGCAGTGCAACTCTATTGAGGCATCATCAAAGAGGGACAACAAAGGACTTGTGCACTACTATTCATCCTGCTACAGTTATGCTTGTGGAGAGCAGCCGAGTCGGGAGCACAGCTGAGCTCAGCACAGCACAGACTGCAGCAGGTGCCGCCATGGATGCAGGAAGCAACCGTGCAAGTGAATGGTGGCAGCAAACAAGCACATTATCACCAACTTTGTTGAGAGGAGGAGCTTCATCAGGGGACAACAGGCCAAGCAGAAAGAAATCAAAGGGACACAGCAAGGCTGTAGGTCAGAAGGGGACAAGACAGACACATGCCCAGGAAGAAGGCAGAGAGAAGCAGAAGCACTCTAGTTGGGGCAGAGTCCAGGGAAAGCCTGTAGCTTATGTTCGACTCAGCTGTGCACTGGGCTGTGCCAAGCGGGCCAGCTCGCAGCTGGAGAATGGGTGCCGAGACCCATCAGTGAGTCAGTCAATACGGTTATAATGACTTTCCCCAACACCTGGCTGAGCAAAGGAGGAAGTGACAATCCAGCACACTGATCCCACGAGGCTCTCTTGCAGCCCAATGACCCATGCTTGCACATGCCCTGCCCCACAGCTGACAGCGTTGCTAGCCAGAGCTCTGTGAAGATCTGAGGCTTGCCTCCGCCTGGCCCTGCACTGTGCAGCACCACCGATGTGCTCCTGTGGGTGGAAAGCCAGAGTCTGGCAGGCCGCCAGCCTAGGAATGGCGAACGCCGTGCCTGGACACTTAGGGGGAGCCGGAGGCATGGAGCGAGCTTGGCTAACAGCAAGGAACCTTGCCTGCGCAGTTTCTATTTAGAGGCACATCACAGGAACTCAGCTGTGTCTTCTCACCTTTCACCTGCTGCTGCGTCAAGCCACTGCGGTGTTTGGCAAAGCTCTCCTGGGTCAAAAGTGCCACCGAGCTCATCGTCGACCTCCCACGCACACACACAATCTGGGTATGCCACTGGAAGAGACAGAGGAGGCAACACTATTACCAGCACCATTCAAGATGCACACAAGTCACTCCAGGAAGGCAAAAGACGTGTTTACTGAGCACTTTTCCAGCCAGCCTCTTGAGAAGCGCCTACAGGGCCAGTCTGCTGCCCTGTTCTCTTGCTGAACCACACAGAAACTCAGGGGGGATTTTTCCTCATAGCACAGCGGGCATCAAAACCAGAGCTCCTCGTTAAGAAGGCAGAGGATGTGCAACCTAAGAAGCCTCTTGGAAAGGGGGACACCCCAAGCTGTTAAAGCATACTCTCATTAATCTATCAAGTATTAATGGCGTGCAGTTTTAAAACCAGTCTCCCAAGGTACACATAGGCAGTGCAAGACCCTTGTGGAACCCTGGAGAGAAAACAAAAAAGAGCCCAGGATGCTGCCTCTTCCTGAAAAACTTACGCCTTGATTACCAACCGAGCATGAGCACCTGGGGCCCAGAGAGCAGCTCCTGGTGTCTCCAGCTCCTCTGCAATCCCTCCCACAACAGGCTCTACCGAGCGTGACCTTCCCTTCCGCTCCACATACAGTCTCACAGCCCACAGTAAATACCACAGCCTCCTGGTAGCAGACTCTGCTGGAACTGCTTCTAGAACGCGCCCCCCCCCCCCCGAAAAACAATCACCCAAACAAAAAAACTACCTGCAAAGCCCACTACAGTACATCATGCAGCCCAACAGTTTCTTCTCTCAAGGTTAGGAACATTAGGAAGAGAGGCCTAATCCTGCAGCTGGGTTTTACTTTCCTGTCTCTACTTTATCTGTTTTCATATTTTAATACAAAGAACACCTCCCTACTTCTTGCACAGACCCGTGTTGCAAAAGTTTTACAGGCTCTGGGCCTCTCAGTGACATGCTCTTGGACAAGTGAGACTCCTTACATGCTGGGTGAACATGCCTTTCCCAGCCCACTTCAGAAAAGCCCCGGACTTTCTGCAGCAGTGCATGTCTTTGTCAAGGATGTCACAGCATTTCCCTAAGGGTAATGCTGCAGAAAGAAGGCTGCTCTTGTGCTTGATCCACAGGGGCTAAAAGGCTTGTATTTCTTGTTACAGTGTCTGCTCAGGCCGTGCCTGGGTGCCCACTCCTGCTAAGGATGGGACCAACGGATCTGCAACTTCTCTCTTTCTGGCCGCAAGGGAAGTGCAAAGGCAGTTTCCAGATCCTGCCTTTACTGCTTGTCAGCTTCAAAACAGCCACGAGGACACCTGCCAGGCTCTTGCTCTCCTGCTGTAAGGTTCATTTGATAAGCTCTGCACAGTATAGGCCTGAGGATTTTCTTCTGTAGCATTCTTGAACACAAAACAAATGTGAACCATAGTTTAGTACTTTTCTTTTTTTTTTTTTTAAGAGAAACAATGCTTTCACATGAAGTGGGTATTTTGCAGAAACCCACAGATCAAATTGTCAGATACCCTCACAGCCACGGCGAATGAACTTTTTCAGCCATACGCTCGCATTCAGTTTGAACATGTTAGACTGGTCTCAGTGCAGCTGCTGACTGCTCTAACCACCTGACTGGTAGCGGCCTGGGTGAATGACCTGAATCCCCGCAGCAGCACAATCCTAAGTGCACTTGTATCAGCTTAACATGCTTCTATATGCAAAGGGAAGAGTATGTTTTGGGAAAGGCAGTATCAGCGGAAATACTGTAACCAATAGCACATCTTGATTTTCTTTGACAAGGTGTGAACCGCACAGGGGGGCTTATCTGGGATGGCTCTGCACTCTGATAACAGCTGTAAAATCCAGGGTTACAGATCTCTCTTCCAATAGGCCGTACCCTCTTCAGAAGCAGCTTAATGTGCATTGGGAAAAAAAGACTAGCTACCTGACCGAGAGCAACTGCCCTTATCCTACCAAAGAAAAAGTTACCATTGTTACCGGAGAGCGGCGGGGAGGCGACTGGGCGACCGCCCCCCGCAGCCCTGTCCCCTCGGGGGTGGCCCCGGCCCTCCCACCAACCCGCGGGGCAGCCGCCACAGACAGGGGGAGCGCGACGTGACTCAGGGATTTTGTCCGTGCCCTGGGTGCCGCCGGAGCGCTCCCCGTTGCCGGCGCAGTGCGGGGCGGCCACTGCGTGGGGGAGCGGCTGGGGAGGCCGGCAGGTTGGGCAGGTGCAGGAGGCCGGTGGGCCGAGCCCCTCCGCGCAGCCCCCGCACCCCCGCTCGCTGCGGAGGGTTGCCCTGGCGGCACGTGGGCCACACCACGCCAATGGGAAAGGCCGAGACCACAGAGTGCAGTCGGGTGCTCGCTGGACATCCCGCTTGCGGAGCCCGTCTCTCTGCTGCCGCTGTCTTGTTGGAGGCAGCGCAACCCGCCCGGCCGCAGAGACGGGCCCGCACCCTCCTCCCGCTATAGCTGAGGCTATACCCCCAACCCCCACCGCCCGCCCTGCGCGGCCAGTGCCACCGCGTGCCCCGGGACCGGCCTTACCTCTAGTAGGCCCGCAGCTAAGCCTATGCTGGGCACGAGGCCGAGGGGCCTGCCGTCATCGTGGTCAAGAAGAGAGATGTGTGTGACCTCCCAACATACGGGTGGTCCCTCCCCTGTGTGCCCTTTGTCAGCCGGTTGCTAGGGGAAGAGCCCGACTCGTTCCCATAGCAACCGACCAAAGGGCACATGGGGGCGGGGCCACACCTGTGTTGGCAGGTCACGCACTTCTCTCCTCTTCACCAAGATGGTGCCCCGGGACCGGCTTTACCTCTCGTAGGCCTGCAGCGAAGCCTGTGCTGGGCACGAGGCCGAGGGGCCCGCCTCTTCCCGCCAGCTGTGCGCGCGTGGGAGCGGCGGTTGGGGTCGCTGGCTGCGCGAGGCGCGGGGCAAAGGTGAGGAGACGCGGCGGGAGGGGGGCGGCCAGCGGCGCTGCCCTCCCTCGGCGGGGCTCGGGGGTCTGCCTGCGTGGCCCCCGTCTGGAGGGGCGGTGCAGGACAGCCCCTTC
The DNA here is from genome assembly GCF_023634155.1 of Falco peregrinus. Taxonomy (NCBI): domain Eukaryota; kingdom Metazoa; phylum Chordata; class Aves; order Falconiformes; family Falconidae; genus Falco; species Falco peregrinus. Next base: position 26,755 of record NW_026599632.1, read on the forward strand.
CCCGGCTCTCCGGGAACTCTCCGGGAAGCCCCTCTGGGGTGCTGAGCAGGTGCTGGTGAGGAGGAAGCAGCCGAGGGGAGCTGCGGGGCTGGGCACACACACACCCCTACCACCACCACCCCCATACCCACAAACACCCCCGCCCACCCCGGTCCATCCCTAAAATCCTTCATCAATTCCCACCCGTCCGTCCCTAAACCCCTTCCCCCGCCCCCTCCCCTACTCCCGTCCCTCTGTCCCTGGCATGGCCCAACTGCCCAGCACCACCAGACCACTCTGGCCCAAACACCATAAGGCAATGGTTCCCACCTGACAACAGCAAGTCGAGGAACCTTTTTTTTCCTAAATAAAGACATTTTTGCTTCATATGCTGCCCACTACACCAAATTATGTCTTGCTGACTGACTGGATACCCAGCAAAGATGAACTCCACATCAAATCGATCAAATATATCAATCATTGAAACATATCCAAGGTAGTTTCTTGTATTATAATACAGGAAAATAGCATGCAATATGATAAAAGGAAACAGCAGTAGCTATTGTGAGCGATATGACAAAAGAGCAATAGGAGCGAAGCACCAAATTGTCACTGCAAAGCCTTAACGAGACTAAGGAAAGGAGACATCACCAATTCCAACCCCAACATCACACAAGACCACCCTTTATCTGGGAGCGCCCTTGCAGCCGGCACCAGCAGTCTCTTGGGAAATGGGAAATTCCCCTGGAGAAGGTGCCAGAAAGGAATTCTCCGGCTGCTTCTCAACCTGCCCTGGCAGACGTGTGAGGCACAGCACAAAAGTTCTGCTCCCTGATTTCTGTGGTGAGCAAAATTGACACGGCACATTTGCAATATTACACAGACCCAAGAAGTCACCTTGGAAAAGTAAAAGCGCAACACTGCTCCCCTGGAGAAGTGCGGCGAATGAAGAGACGGGACGCAGCTTGATGCAAGCAAGTTGTCCCTTTATTAGTGATTTTCTTACAATTATATATGTTTCTACCTTCTACATATTACACCCTGATTGGTTAAATCTTAAGCGTAAGAAACACCGATTGGTTAATATTTAAGGCACACCGTTAGAACAATAGGTACTTACTAGTTTATCTTGACCTAGCAATAATTTTTATTCCAAGGTTAGGGAGTTTCTTTCTACGCGGCTTTCTTAATTACATATTGGCGCCATCTGTTCCCTTATCTGGCTACTTGTTTCTCTGTCCGTCTGGTTGCCTCCTCAACTGTGACGGCTCAGGGGTCTGCAGTTAGCTTGTTCCTTTGCTCCCAGGGCTTGTGCCCTACAAGTTCTAACAAGTCTCTATTCATCAGGCTATCAGTACTTGGACTCTTGCCCTTGAGGCCTTGTCCTACAGAGAAGGTGCAAGGAAGGAGTTCTCTTGCTGTTTCTCACCCTGCCCTTGCAACCATGTGGGGAGAAGCACAAAAGTTCTGCTCCCTGCTTTCTGTGGTGAGGAAATTGACCAAAAACTTATGCACTCATGCAGAACCAGAGCTCACCCGGTGAAAGTGCAGCACTGCTCCCCTGGAGAAGGTGCCAGGCAGGAATTCTCTTGCTGCTTCTCACCATGCCCTGGCAGCCATGTGAGGCACAGCACAAAAATTCTGCTCCCTGATTTCTGTGGTGAACAAAACTGACCGGTTTAGTTGTACTCACGGAGAGACAAGACTTTCTTACTCGAAAGCAAAACCAGAAAGCCACACAGGCTTGGGAATCTTCTTCTTCTGCATGGCTGGTGACTTCCCATGGCTATTCCTCAAGGCAGGATAAACAACCATGAATTTGGAAGCCCGCATAAATTCAAGTACACGTAGTCCTCTGACAGTCACTACTTGTGGGCCAGCAGTCCTCTCACCCCTCCACAGATCTGCCTCTTAGTCCTCTAGCAGTCATTCTCCATGGAGGGACCACAAGTCCTCCATACCTACCTACCAACTCACCAGAAATGAGTCAGACCACATCAGAAGTAACACTGCCTGACCTGCAGGAGATATAGAAACCATCATTACTGGTCGACAAGACAGAAAAAACACCGCCAGACAGCAGACAGCAGAAAAACAACCAGAAGAAACATTGTATACAAACCAAAGGCCCCCATCCAAACCCTGCAAAGGCCAAAAACATGAAAAAAGGCACTCTCCACATAAAAAAACCAAACCAAAACCACACAAAGAACACATAATAAGATCACACTACCATAACCCCAGGAATACAGAGCCAACAAACCCAGATTCTGTCCATAACAATAACACGCTTTAACGCTTCACTCGCTTAACCTCTGGCATACCATAACCTTGTCGCCCCCAAACCCCAGCACGCTGTAGCCCTAAGGCAACACAAAATGGAACACAAAGTCCCTGGAGATCTCTGTCAGGGCCTTCAGGGGGACGCTGACCTCAGGCATCGTAACCTTGAAGTGGGAGCCATGTGGAGGCACCAGAACATCACCGGCACCCATCTTCACACCCTGAAACAGTGCCTGGGATAAACGCTCCTGGGCAGAAAGACTGAGGCACTCGGAGGCTTTGAACCGGCCGGCCACAGTCACAGGGCTTGAGCTCATCATTTCTGTGTCAGAGCCACCAGGCAGGTGGCCCCATCCTCCCAGAGAGACCCCTCAGGGCACCTGTACCCAGCTCCAGGGGGCTGGATACACAGCCTCGGATCCATGGTGGGAGGGGTGCTTTAATCCTGGGAGCGGGATTTCTAACAGTGCCCCTGAGGAGGAAAGCCTCCTCAGGCCTGGAAGCCTGAGAGACATCCCTGCGCTGCTCCACACGTCACCAAAAGCAGGGGCTGAGGAAGGCTGCTTTGGGGCCCGTCGAGGGAACCAGCTCCCCTGGGCTGCTCTGCGGCCACTGGCTGCCGTTGCTGTCACGCAGGTCTCAGTGCTGCTCTGCAGTCGGCCGTCACCTCCCTGCGCGACACTCTCCAGCGCAGCACACGTCTGCACTGGCTCTCCCTGGGGACAAAGATCACAAGCGAGGAATGGGCTTGGCTTTGCCCCCAGTCCCAGGCTGCCACCAGAGAGACCTGCCACCCCCGCCCCAGCTGTGCGATGTGGGCACCACGTGCAGCTGCAGACGTGGGTCAGGGCAGCTGTGGGCAGGGGGCAAGCCCCGTGGCGGTGCCCCCGGCGCTGGCAGCAGGCAGAGCTGGGGAGAGCGAGGGGCAGCCCAGGGCAGCCGGCAGCTGGCGGCGGGGACCGGCAGGGTGCAGCACCCTCAGCAATGCGCGGCTCCTTGCGCCTCGGCCCCAGGGCTGCAGCGCAGGGCTGGCCCCAGCCGGGGCTGGGCTGGGAACAGCCAGGCAGGGCCCCCTGGCAGCCCCGGCACGCACCTGCTCCCTGCATGGGGCAGCCTGGTCCTTTGCAATCGACCCCGTGGCATCCAGAGAAGGGCCCTGCCCTGGGCCAGAGCCATCTCTGCAGGCAGGAGGCCTTCCTCGGCGTCCGTCCCTCAAATCCCTCCCTCCGGCCCCCACAGTCCGTCCCTAAAACACTTCCCCTCGCCCCCAGTCCCTGCGAGCGGGGAATCCGCCTCCCCAGCTTTGAGCCCGGGCAGCGCAAGCCCCCCCCGGGCTCACCCTGCCATCCATGTGGTTCCTGGAAGAAACACCATCCCACCATGCCCGCAGGCAAACCGCTATCCCTATGGACACAATGGGGGCAGCCGGCACGGGGCGGGGGGGGGGTGTCACTCTCGGGGCTATTCTAGTGAGCAACACTCAGAGAGGCCAAAAACTGGAGTGCAGGGGTGATGCCGGCATTACAGCCGGCTGCAAGCGAAAGGCACTCAATGGGCATGGGCGCTGCTGGGAGGGAAAGCGCCACGTCAGGACGGTCGGGAATCTTGACTGGCTGGGAGGGAGCTCCATCGAGCGCTCAGAGTTGAGGCTTGAGATCCTTGCAGCCACGGAGGTTTTTGCACGGAGAGCTGTGCTAAGCAAGGCTGGTTTATCACTTTGGCTGCAACACGAGCGTGCTGCACCCATGCATGTGTGCTTCCCCTGAGCCGACAGAGAACTTTCTCTCCTGGGCTTTGTTCCCTCTGGGACAGCGGCTGTGAGCGAGGCAGGGCTGTCAGATATGCACAGCAGGGGTCGAGGGGCTCAGAACGGATAAACCCCCCGGCCTGCGCCCGGCCCTGCCCCTCTCTTACAGCCTCCATGGCAGTTCCCCTGCAGCTGAATAGAACCATCAACGCTCTGTCTTCAGTGCAGTTTCTTGTACATAGAAAAAGGGGACAGCACAAAGCGTGAAGCAAAGCCAAGAAGGTGGCACCTGATTTTAAAAAGAATACATTCAGTACATCACAAAAAAATGCGGTGGAACTCACTCTTCCAATTGGGTTAGGCAGGAGGAAAATGGATTTGGAAAGCAAATAAGAATCGCTCACTTCAAGCTATAAGGTGGCTACTAAACACAGACTCTCCCGTGCATGTCCTGCTCATTAGTTCTGCGCTTTGGACATGCCTGCGGCTTCCCTGAAGCACCCTCTCTGGGTTACTCTTCCAAAGGGGTTCCTGGGACATCTGCATAGGGAAGCTGCCTGAAGCAATCACCGTTTGTTATCCTGTCAGGTTTCAGCCAGGGCAGATAGCCTGTGCATGCAGGGACTACAAACTGCAGGCATCGCAACTTGTGGATCCCAGGAAAAAGGGGGTACACGATATGAATTTACGGTACAAGGCTGTCACTGAAACAAGCCATGTGAAGTGGAATATAGTACTTCTAGCACCAGTGAAATAGTGTACGTTAAAAGAGTATTCATCTATATACAAAAAAGTCATGAAAACTTATTTTCAGGACATTTCTCAAGATCTTGAGAAATAGACCTCTGTTTACTGGTAAGGGAAGAAGAAGTAAGAAACTAAAAAGTGTCCATCCCAATACACACACCACCACCACAAACACCACGACCCGCCCCCAAATTACCTCAGGTGAGCCGCGGCCTTTTTAAAAAGTGCCAGCATCTAAAGCGTATGTAGTGACCTGGAACAACGTTGCTGCATATTTGGGATTCAGATGATACAGGGCAGCGTGAGGATTGCTAACATGGACAAAACAGCGGGACTTACTTTGCCTCTTTATTTCGGTAGCTAGGTAAATAGCTAAGGATTGAGGCTCTTGTGGCGAGGTGTCTGCTTACCCTTGAGCAAACAGTACTTCCATAAGTGCAAAACCAAACCTGCAACGCTGGGAATGGCAGTTTCCTGCTGACACGCATTTTTTTCCAAAAGGCAGGTGTCTGCTTCCTATCTGGGGCCATCTTTGTGCACGCTAAAAATAGTTCATGCCCTTAGTGCAGTGTTGAGAGTTTTGAAAGATGGACAGCAGTGTCTGGTACACACCTTCTTCAGGAAGGTCAGGAAGGGCTTCTTGACCTTCCTGAATTTTTTCAGCGGTTGATCTCGAAAAGCTTTTCTTCTCTCCTTTGCTCTTCTGGTGTGCTTTCAGCCTCTTCTCCAGAGACCTGTTTTCCCTTTCTGTTTCTTTGCTTTTCATTTTCCTGAAACGAAAGACCCTGCAAACCTTGATATTCCACAGTGTTATTAGAGAGGTAAAACCACGATCAACTGGAATCAGTTCTCATTTTAAACAAAGGGAGCTCATTTTACCTTCTTTCCTCTGAAAGGCTCATCAGCTGTTCCGGGTCTACCGAGGAGTCTGCTGTGCTCTCGGGGGTGGTTGGAAGCAAAGGTACAAGCGCCTGAACCGGAAAGGTTGAAGTTGACAGGTGGCAAGACACCTGGAGCAGTAAGCTACCGTTTTCCAAATTGCTACCTTAGCTCCTCAAATAAGATCCCTTTGGTTGCTTTGCATTATCCACATTTTGCACGGTCGTAAGATAGGCTTCAGGAGCTCTGATGAATTGGGATGATGGGCTGCCCCTTCTCGCGGGCTGGGGCACCACAAACTGGAGGGGTCTTGGAGGGTAGGACAGACCCTTGCCAGCTTCGTTCTGCTGGGCTTTCTTCTGCCTTCCTGGGACACGGTTCTGCCGTTATCCCTTGGGCAGCATTATCCCATTCTGGGGCGTGAGCCTTTTATTTTTAAATCTGCGATTTTGTATTTGACTTCTTGTAAGTATTTAGATTGATTAAGCACATTCCCAATGCATCTGAGAAACAACCTTTCTGTTTTTTCTTCTCTATCATTACAGGGTGGGAAAAGTCAAACAGACAAGGGATCTAATGACAGGAGGAGGCACAGCAGCTGCTTGGACCTATCAGAAACTACTGTCATACATGAGAAACGTGTCAGTGTTTGTTGGCCTGACATCCCTCTACTATTTCTGATTTCACCACCATACCTGCCCCTGCTTCTTTGTAGAGGATGAACAGAGAGGGTGCTGTGTGCAAGAAGTCTTTTGCCTGGGGCTCTGCGTTTGCTTCACCTGCACGGCTCCTTTGATCTTCCAAACGCACCCGTGGAACACAAAAGCACGTGCAGCAAAGTGACCTCGTGGAAGTGGACAACACCTAAACCAAAATCCACCAGCAGCACAATAAGGAATTGGACCAGAAGCCCCAGATTTTGAAAACCCTCAGCCCCTCCTCATACCTGTGCACCTGTCCACAGGTGCTGGCACCTCCTCGGCTGATGGAGGGGAGAGGCCGGCCACCTCCTCCCCAAAGATGTCCCCGCAGTTTTCAATCACAAACTGCACCAGCACGTTCCCCTGCACACATCAAAGCCTTGGTCTCAGCCTACGAGTTTTCTCCCTTTGAGGCTCCCAGTTGCCCCTGCCATCCCCCTGGGGAGGGAGGGAGGGAGGGAGCAGCTGTGTGTTGCACAGCTGGCGGCCCCGCTTGAACCACAGCAGCCTATGAGCAACAGTTAGCTGGTTGATGGTGAGAGTGCTCATCCTTCGTCCTCCATCAGGGTGCGGGCGTCTCCCGTATCACACTGGGACGCACAAAAGCCTCAGCAGTCCGGCTGCTGTTGGAGCTGCTGGAAAAGCTTTTTGGGCGAGCCGACGTATTTGTAGTGGCCAGCATGGCAGTTTGCTTTATACCGTTGCCCTGAGCGTGGGCGTCTGGAGAAACTGCCCGGCAGTCAGTGTGCAGGGATGACGGCCGCAGGGGACAGCAAGCTGCAGGTGATGGTCAGCGGCGGCACCGTGTCTGCCTGCGTGTTGTCCCGGCTCTGAGCTAATGGCGCTGCTCCCCAGTGGAGCATCCATCGAGCCTGAGCACAGGCTGTGTCTTAGCCAGAATCCGAGCAGGAGCTGAGGGGACAGTGACACCTCCAGAGGTGCCATCCGGCCCCCACCTCCCTGTGTGACTGTGCTGTGAGTCCTAAAGCTCAGCCGTGATGCCCACTGGCAAGGAGTCTGGGCCAAGGGATGATCCCAAAGTCCTCCCCTAGGACGCACCAGCAAACAATATCTGCCCAGTCCCCAATTATCACATGGCAGACGTAGTCAGAAGAGAGGAAAGATCATTTTATTGAGGACATCAGCTGCAGGCTGGGGGGGTGGTGGCTACCCAGGAGCCCCGGGGCTTCAGGCAGGAAAACAGCACCTGCAACAATAAGAGCCAGGAAGCACTGCTAAAGCCACAAAGCCAGGATGAGGCGTGACTTGGTTGCCCTTGCTTTGGGGAACGCTTTACAAAGTGCCTTGAATCAGTGCTCCCGCCCAAAGGACTGGTTCTCTTCATTTACTCCAGCAGCCTCGGCAGACAATAAAAGCCTTACACAAGCAGCCTGCCACAGCAAGAAAGGATCTTCCTGACTTGCCGTTCAGTTCTCAAATGTTACGTTACTGCCTGTGGAACAGGGTTTAATAGGCTGTATTCCCAAGACCTCTGACTCCCCTTTACTGACCTGGGGCCTCGCGTTTGTGCTTTTCCCAAATGATATTCGTTCTAGTGTTTGGTCCACAGTTCCCCATTCTAGTATCTAATAGTGCATTCCACCACTTCATACGTTGACTTTTCAATCGCTTCGTCCGTCTCTGGCCGGCCCCCTCGCAGGGAACACGGAAACGCAGATCGGGACTCCCCACTCACTTCACAGTTAAACTGTGTCTCTCACACACATCACACTTGCTGGGCAGCCCTCAGCCACACAGGCAGCATGTTACATACAACTCTAGGAATGCTGACAGTTTGCGTTAGCACACAAAGTACGTGTTTCAATGAACAATTGCCAAAAACCAAGTTCTAATTTTTTCTGGCCCTAAGCAGGGGCCCTCTGCTCTGTTGCCCCTTCTTCCCCCAGTTTCTTACCGGAACTAGTAACTCCAGCTCACCAGTTCCTTGACCATGGCTTCAATCTGTTCCTGAGCCACATGCACATCTTCTGTAGGTCCTTCCAAAGTGATGTTATCCTCTCCTCCAGTGAATTTGATGTGAACCTTGAGGTGAAAGACAATGAATCTCTTAAGAATTTGCCAAGATCCAAGCCAGGCCAATGCTCTTGGTCAGGCCTACACCATCCATCCCTGCCACTAAGAGATGCGCTCCTTCCCAAAAAGCCCAAACAAAATCCCCACAATTTTACAAGTCAGTAACTTAACGATTTCGGCCATATGGCAGTGCCTAGAGCCCAAGGCTCTGGTGCTGTCCCAGTTTCTGCAAGGGCTTTGGAGAAGTTTACTCATCTAGCCTTTATCTAGATACCGTCTAACTCACCAGGGAGAAGCCTCGCTGCACTCGCCATTTCCAGGTATCCTACTACATCAGTTCTCAAAACAGCACCACATAAAGCTTCCTCGGAAGGGCTCAACCCATGACAATAACATAGGAGGAGCAGTGTTTGCAGCAGTAAAAGAGAGGGTTCCCTTGAACAGCAAAGATCTGTGTCATTTCCCCCTGGGTTTACCCACGCTAGAAGACACCTCTCTCTTCCGTGACGAGTGATCTGGACTAAACCTTTTTCTACGCCGGGGGTGCTAAGCTAACCAGCTCATCCATACCTTTGGCATCTGCTGAGTTATTTTGGCCAGGTTCTGTCCTTTCTTTCCAATAATGAAACGATGAAGCCAAGAGGGGGCAGAGACCGAGGAGACGGTAAAACTGTTGGCCTGAGAGACAGAAAAACAGAGAAGCTGTTTGATGGACAAACTGGGAGAGGCCTTCACAACAATTCAGTTCCAATTCCCATGCTGCACCTCCGGTATTGACTTCTAAGCTGCACCTCTAATGGCCCAAGAGAGACCACCCCCGCTACACCTGTCAGTGCTCACAAATGTATCTTCGCGGGACCTTCAAAGGAGGCCTAGCCCATCTTGTCAGTACCTTTGCATAGACTTCAGCCAATGCTTGCCCAAGTTTTTCAGGCTCGCCTCGCAGTATCAGCGTCTCCGAGCTACTGTCAGTGGGTGGGATCTCGACAGAGACTCCAGTCTTCTCCAAGATCTCCTGCAGGGAATTCCCCTTGGGGCCGATGACATACTTGTGCTGGGACTTCTTCACCTCCACTGCAATAGTAGTAGTCTTCTTTTTCTGTAGGGGCAGAGACACTGAGGCATCAATCGCAAGGGGGCGGGGAAGGACAAGAGCGACAGGAAGAGGCACAAGATGCAGTCAAACTCTGCACCCAGCAAAGAGCAAAGCCAAGCTGAGCACAGTGGCTCGGCAGTACCCTAGCACCCCTTGGACCCCTGCCTACAGAAAGCCTTGTGCTCAAAAATTCACAGGGGAAGTACAAAACTAGTATGCTGGGTCAAGCTCCCTGGGACACGGCATGCAAGAGACCACACACACACACACAGGCATGTCGTTGTCGTCGTCCCCGTCCCCCCGTTGGACAACAGGGTTCAACTCCCAGCCGTCTCCCAGGCAGTGCTGTGATGCAACACTGTGCAGGCTATAAGCCGATTGTTGAAATCCAGACCGGTACAAATACAGACCTAACCACGAGGAGAAACAGCCCAGCAACCCACAACAAGGATATTCACAGCAGCGTTGGCTGTGGGAAATAAACTGGAGTGACATTCACTCTTCAGCAACTTCTGCTTATGTAGCAACTTTGATACTGTCAGCTGGCCACCACTGTAGACTTCACACTTCTTTCCTTCCTTAGTGTGAACAACAGCCAGGGGAGCTCTTGGTGGCCTGCTAAGTCCCACGATACAGAAAAGCCAGAAATCTGTCACCTCCCGGATAGTATCAGCCCAGCTCCCACTCTGCCGAGTGAGGAAACGGTAGGATTCGGGGTCATGTACTGCAAGGGCTGCTGAGCCAGATGCAACCGAGGGATGCACAAAAGTAGAACAAGAAGGGAAGAGTGCCTAGGAGCGGGTGCCAGGGGAAGGTGGGAAGCTTTATGGACCATCCGTACCTTCTCCTCATAGATCTTCTTAACGCGAGCCACAGCCTGGGCTAGTTGCTCCTTTTCTCCGGTGAAGACTATCTCGGTCTTGTTGACACTGGGTGGAGGAATGTTGATGCGCGTCCCTGTGTCCTGCATGAGCTCCCTCACCAGCTTGTTGTAAGGGCCAGCAATGAAAGGGTGGTACACTTTCTCCACGTCCAGCCGCTCCACGGCACGCTTATCCTGGAAGAGCCCACAACAGACCTTGGTGGGAACTGCCCTCTATATTACAGTCTCTGCCAGGCACAGCTAAGTTCCCAGGGGTGTCCTGCCTGACACTCTGGCCCAAGCAACCTTCTCAGTTTGCGGGCTTGTAGATCTCCACCTCTTTCAATCTACAAATACGGTTGCTGCTGCTGCTCCTTGTTTACGATATTCACCCCTGTGATCTCCTGCCTTATCCCAGCTGGCACCTAAGACGCTTCACTTCAACTATCAAATGCTTGTTTGGGCTTCAGAGATGGACAAAACGCAGCACAAGAAGTTTCAGGACCTGGCAGCGGTGCTCATACAGCCGGCGAGTGGCACAGTATACGTCTCCGTTCAGGCTAACGTTAGCCACTGACTGTAGCCACGGTGGCTACAAACTCCGACTATACCGTGGGGAAGCAAAAAGGCTGACCAGCTAATGCCATGAGAGAGATCACAGTACTGAGGTACCTGCTCAGCGGAGATAAGCAGGATCTCGTGCCGGGCCTTCTCAATCCCTTCTTTAGTGCCGCTGATCTTGATCTGGTTGCTGGGGTCATCTGGGCGGGGGACCTGCATTTTGGTTGCAGTTTTGAGCTTCAGGTCCTGCAGCCTCTCACCCTTCTTTCCAATGACAAAACGGTGGTGCTCCTTGGGGATGGCAACTGTCGCTGAAGCCTGCGGCAGAAGAACCAAGCATCTGTGAAAAGCCTTGCCTGCACTGGCAGATCCACAGGAACAGAGCCAGGGAAAGCAAGGCAGACGCTGCTCAGCGGTACTGCTCCTCAGAGCAAACACAACGCCTTCCCAGCACATTCTGTCCGAGGGCTGACACTGTACCAGCTGATCTACAGTGCCTCTATGCCAGGAGTATAAAGCCCACCTTTCCCTCAAAACCCTTCTGTTTGCACAGGAGCAGTACTCTGAATTAGCAAAGGCCTTCCGACACAGACGAGGAGGTGCCTCTCCTCCAGTGTAAGACACCAGGCAACAACTGAGATGGCAGCGCACAGCTGGAGTTTATCTGAACTCTGGCATCTGCTGCCAAGGCTACAGAGAACAAGACATACAGTATGACTCCTAGGAAAGAGAAATTCAACACCAGAAACCTACTGCAGGAGGCAGGCAGCTAGCAGATGCTTACCGCTACTTAAGTGCTAAGGCGTCTTCAAGTGTAGCACATGCTGCTCCTGGGACTGCTTCTAGAAGGCCCCACATGCAAAAGGGGTCCTTCTCAATCTACCATTAAAGGGCTGCTCTATACAAGGGCTTCCTGACTTCTTCCCTTCTCACTGAGTTTTTACAGGTCTGGTAGCTGATGACTGCTATCGTGCTCCTGATCCCTGTGATTAGGCAACCACTAACAGCAATCAGACAATGAACATTCAAGCTATAATGGAAAAATAAAAGATGAAGAAAAGATCACTCGGTGTGACTTTTCAGCTCTGTGCTCCTGTCCTGAAGCTAGCCAAGCCCAAGAGAAGCTGGAATACAGACACACCTTCCAGACCTGGGGCCAGGGCAGAAGGAGGTATATTTGAGAACAGTGGCTCACGGGTCTGTGGCGGCACGACCTGAACTGTTTTTTCCGATGCACATTGTGGATGTAGGGTTTCGTTCCTTTCTCTTTCCTCTGGCAGGGTATGACACAGGGGCTGAACAGCGCTAAGCAGACATGGTATTAACATTGCATTACCTACCTTTGGCATTATGCTTTAAAACACACTGCAACACCTGGCTGCGATACATCCTAACAAGAGCTACCACCTTGACTATGAGCTCAAGAACCTTAAGGTAAGAGATCAAAACCTAGAGGACTGAAGCAACCGAAACAACAGGGTTGTGGCTCCTTACCAGTGTGCCTTGAGTTACACAATGCAGAACCCTGACCCGAAGCTTTTGGCTTTTGGCAGGACTTCCTTTCCTCTACTTCTCTTTCTCCCAGCCTTCCACGTTCTCCTCTGAAGGACTTCAGGAAAAGCACAGTCCCGTTCTCACACACTACTAGCTTTGTGTGTGAGGCTCCTGCACCCCCTCCAGCACCAGCACCTCAGCACAAAGTCACTGGTTGCAACTCAAATGTTCCAGAGATCGCAGACTCCACGCTTCATGCAACACCACGGCCTGTAATTACCTTGGAACCCTATTTTAAGCCTCATTCCCATTCCAAATTGCCAGTTGGGTGCTTTGAAAACGTACAGCAAAGCTGAGTTAGTCATACCTCTTTGGCTTACAAGCACACGGGCCCAAGGGTCTCAAAGCATTTGCGAGTCTTGGGGAAGAGCAAAGACGAAGGCAGAAACAGTTAGATGCCCTCACCTGAGTCTGCAGTCGAGCGACAATCTGCTTCCGAGCCTTCGTGACTGCTTCCGCCTTGCCAGAGACCACGATCGAAAGGCCCTGGTCCTTTGCGAGAGACAGCTCCAGGTGAGCTCCCGTCTTCCGCATGATGTCAAGGCAGATCTTGGCCTGCTCGCCTTCTCCAAACTGATTCATGCCCTTGTATTTCCTCTCCTCCAGTGGCACATGGAACACCTGCTCAGCCACGGGACAGACACAAGCAGGGCACAGCAAGGTGTCAGTGTGCTTTGGATTGTCAGTGCCTCCCTCTGCAATCCTCCCTTCAGGCCTGTTCCAGCTATCTGTGCAACAGGGATGCAGAGCTTCTTCTGGGCAGTTTTTCAACACATCCCTCCCCCTCCAGAGCAGTCCTAGCATTCAGCTGCAGTCTTCCTTGTGCGCCAGGGCAAAGGACAGCAAAGAGGCAGTTACTCTGACACACTAAGGGATTTCATACTCCAGGGAAAGCTTCACTTCACCTACTTTTTGGAGGGATGAAAAGGAGGGAGATAAGACACCCACTCCCACCAACCTGAGTGATGACAGAAGCCTTTATTGGCCGGATTTTGCTCCAGGGCCCAGCAGGTTCCCGGGCAGCTTCCAAACATGGTGCTTTCTCAGGGAGCGCAGGGAAGGCTTCCTCGTAGGTGGGAGGATCCTTCTCTTCTTCAGAGTTTAAAGCTGTTACTGCGGTGAAGCAAACAAGGCAAATGAGATGCTCTCCCCACAGAAACGCCCCCATTCATAGGCAGTGCAACTCTATTGAGGCATCATCAAAGAGGGACAACAAAGGACTTGTGCACTACTATTCATCCTGCTACAGTTATGCTTGTGGAGAGCAGCCGAGTCGGGAGCACAGCTGAGCTCAGCACAGCACAGACTGCAGTAGGTGCCGCCATGGATGCAGGAAGCAACCGTGCAAGTGAATGGTGGCAGCAAACAAGCACATTATCGCCAACTTTGTTGAGAGGAGGAGCTTCATCAGGGGACAACAGGCCAAGCAGAAAGAAATCAAAGGGACACAGCAAGGCTGTAGGTCAGAAGGGGACAAGACAGACACATGCCCAGGAAGAAGGCAGAGAGAAGCAGAAGCACTCTAGTTGGGGCAGAGTCCAGGGAAAGCCTGTAGCTTATGTTCGACTCAGCTGTGCACTGGGCTGTGCCAAGCGGGCCAGCTCGCAGCTGGAGAATGGGTGCCGAGACCCATCAGTGAGTCAGTCAATACGGTTATAATGACTTTCCCCAACACCTGGCTGAGCAAAGGAGGAAGTGACAATCCAGCACACTGATCCCACGAGGCTCTCTTGCAGCCCAATGACCCATGCTTGCACATGCCCTGCCCCACGGCTGACAGCGTTGCTAGCCAGAGCTCTGTGAAGATCTGAGGCTTGCCTCCGCCTGGCCCTGCACTGTGCAGCACCACCGATGTGCTCCTGTGGGTGGAAAGCCAGAGTCTGGCAGGCCGCCAGCCTAGGAATGGCGAACGCCGTGCCTGGACACTTAGGGGGAGCCGGAGGCATGGAGCGAGCTTGGCTAACAGCAAGGAACCTTGCCTGCGCAGTTTCTATTTAGAGGCACATCACAGGAACTCAGCTGTGTCTTCTCACCTTTCACCTGCTGCTGCGTCAAGCCACTGCGGTGTTCGGCAAAGCTCTCCTGGGTCAAAAGTGCCACCGAGCTCATCGTCGACCTCCCACGCACACACACAATCTGGGTATGCCACTGGAAGAGACAGAGGAGGCAACACTATTACCAGCACCATTCAAGATGCACACAAGTCACTCCAGGAAGGCAAAAGACGTGTTTACTGAGCACTTTTCCAGCCGGCCTCTTGAGAAGCGCCTACAGGGCCAGTCTGCTGCCCTGTTCTCTTGCTGAACCACACAGAAACTCAGGGGGGATTTTTCCTCATAGCACAGCGGGCATCAAAACCAGAGCTCCTCGTTAAGAAGGCAGAGGATGTGCAACCTAAGAAGCCTCTTGGAAAGGGGGACACCCCAAGCTGTTAAAGCATACTCTCATTAATCTATCAAGTATTAATGGCGTGCAGTTTTAAAACCAGTCTCCCAAGGTACACATAGGCAGTGCAAGACCCTTGTGGAACCCTGGAGAGAAAACAAAAAAGAGCCCAGGATGCTGCCTCTTCCTGAAAAACTTACGCCTTGATTACCAACCGAGCATGAGCACCTGGGGCCCAGAGAGCAGCTCCTGGTGTCTCCAGCTCCTCTGCAATCCCTCCCACAACAGGCTCTACCGAGCGTGACCTTCCCTTCCGCTCCACATACAGTCTCACAGCCCACAGTAAATACCACAGCCTCCTGGTAGCAGACTCTGCTGGAACTGCTTCTAGAACGCGCCCCCCCCCCCCCCGAAAAACAATCACCCAAACAAAAAAACTACCTGCAAAGCCCACTACAGTACATCATGCAGCCCAACAGTTTCTTCTCTCAAGGTTAGGAACATTAGGAAGAGAGGCCTAATCCTGCAGCTGGGTTTTACTTTCCTGTCTCTACTTTATCTGTTTTCATATTTTAATACAAAGAACACCTCCCTACTTCTTGCACAGACCCGTGTTGCCAAAGTTTTACAGGCTCTGGGCCTCTCAGTGACATGCTCTTGGACAAGTGAGACTCCTTACATGCTGGGTGAACATGCCTTTCCCAGCCCACTTCAGAAAAGCCCCGGACTTTCTGCAGCAGTGCATGTCTTTGTCAAGGATGTCACAGCATTTCCCTAAGGGTAATGCTGCAGAAAGAAGGCTGCTCTTGTGCTTGATCCACAGGGGCTAAAAGGCTTGTATTTCTTGTTACAGTGTCTGCTCAGGCCGTGCCTGGGTGCCCACTCCTGCTAAGGATGGGACCAACGGATCTGCAACTTCTCTCTTTCTGGCCGCAAGGGAAGTGCAAAGGCAGTTTCCAGATCCTGCCTTTACTGCTTGTCAGCTTCAAAACAGCCACGAGGACACCTGCCAGGCTCTTGCTCTCCTGCTGTAAGGTTCATTTGATAAGCTCTGCACAGTATAGGCCTGAGGATTTTCTTCTGTAGCATTCTTGAACACAAAACAAATGTGAACCATAGTTTAGTACTTTTCTTTTTTTTTTTTTTAAGAGAAACAATGCTTTCACATGAAGTGGGTATTTTGCAGAAACCCACAGATCAAATTGTCAGATACCCTCACAGCCACGGCGAATGAACTTTTTCAGCCATACGCTCGCATTCAGTTTGAACATGTTAGACTGGTCTCAGTGCAGCTGCTGACTGCTCTAACCACCTGACTGGTAGCGGCCTGGGTGAATGACCTGAATCCCCGCAGCAGCACAATCCTAAGTGCACTTGTATCAGCTTAACATGCTTCTATATGCAAAGGGAAGAGTATGTTTTGGGAAAGGCAGTATCAGCGGAAATACTGTAACCAATAGCACATCTTGATTTTCTTTGACAAGGTGTGAACCGCACAGGGGGGCTTATCTGGGATGGCTCTGCACTCTGATAACAGCTGTAAAATCCAGGGTTACAGATCTCTCTTCCAATAGGCCGTACCCTCTTCAGAAGCAGCTTAATGTGCATTGGGAAAAAAAGACTAGCTACCTGACCGAGAGCAACTGCCCTTATCCTACCAAAGAAAAAGTTACCATTGTTACCGGAGAGCGGCGGGGAGGCGACTGGGCGACCGCCCCCCGCAGCCCTGTCCCCTCGGGGGTGGCCCCGGCCCTCCCACCAACCCGCGGGGCAGCCGCCACAGACAGGGGGAGCGCGACGTGACTCAGGGATTTTGTCCGTGCCCTGGGTGCCGCCGGAGCGCTCCCCGTTGCCGGCGCAGTGCGGGGCGGCCACTGCGTGGGGGAGCGGCTGGGGAGGCCGGCAGGTTGGGCGGGTGCAGGAGGCCGGTGGGCCGAGCCCCTCCGCGCAGCCCCCGCACCCCCGCTCGCTGCGGAGGGTTGCCCTGGCGGCACGTGGGCCACACCACGCCAATGGGAAAGGCCGAGACCACAGAGTGCAGTCGGGTGCTCGCTGGACATCCCGCTTGCGGAGCCCGTCTCTCTGCTGCCGCTGTCTTGTTGGAGGCAGCGCAACCCGCCCGGCCGCAGAGACGGGCCCGCACCCTCCTCCCGCTATAGCTGAGGCTATACCCCCAACCCCCACCGCCCGCCCTGCGCGGCCAGTGCCACCGCGTGCCCCGGGACCGGCCTTACCTCTAGTAGGCCCGCAGCTAAGCCTATGCTGGGCACGAGGCCGAGGGGCCTGCCGTCATCGTGGTCAAGAAGAGAGATGTGTGTGACCTCCCAACATACGGGTGGTCCCTCCCCTGTGTGCCCTTTGTCAGCCGGTTGCTAGGGGAAGAGCCCGACTCGTTCCCATAGCAACCGACCAAAGGGCACATGGGGGCGGGGCCACACCTGTGTTGGCAGGTCACGCACTTCTCTCCTCTTCACCAAGATGGTGCCCCGGGACCGGCTTTACCTCTCGTAGGCCTGCAGCGAAGCCTGTGCTGGGCACGAGGCCGAGGGGCCCGCCTCTTCCCGCCAGCTGTGCGCGCGTGGGAGCGGCGGTCGGGGTCGCTGGCTGCGCGAGGCGCGGGGCAAAGGTGAGGAGACGCGGCGGGAGGGGGGCAGCCAGCGGCGCTGCCCTCCCTCGGCGGGGCTCGGGGGTCTGCCTGCGTGGCCCCCGTCTGGAGGGGCGGTGCAGGACAGCCCCTTCCCCGGCTCTCCGGGAACTCTCCGGGAAGCCCCTCTGGGGTGCTGAGCAGGTGCTGGTGAGGAGGAAGCAGCCGAGGGGAGCTGCGGGGTGGGGCACACACACACCCCTACCACCACCACCCCCATACCCACAAACACCCCCGCCCACCCCGGTCCATCCCTAAAATCCTTCATCAATTCCCACCCGTCCGTCCCTAAACCCCTTCCCCCGCCCCCTCCCCTACTCCCGTCCCTCTGTCCCTGGCATGGCCCAGCTGCCCAGCACCACCAGACCACTCTGGCCCAAACACCATAAGGCAATGGTTCCCACCTGACAACAGCAAGTCGAGGAACCTTTTTTTTCCTAAATAAAGACATTTTTGCTTCATATGCTGCCCACTACACCAAATTATGTCTTGCTGACTGACTGGATACCCAGCAAAGATGAACTCCACATCAAATCGATCAAATATATCAATCATTGAAACATATCCAAGGTAGTTTCTTGTATTATAATACAGGAAAATAGCATGCAATATGATAAAAGGAAACAGCAGTAGCTATTGTGAGCGATATGACAAAAGAGCAATAGGAGCGAAGCACCAAATTGTCACTGCAAAGCCTTAACGAGACTAAGGAAAGGAGACATCACCAATTCCAACCCCAACATCACACAAGACCACCCTTTATCTGGGAGCGCCCTTGCAGCCGGCACCAGCAGTCTCTTGGGAAATGGGAAATTCCCCTGGAGAAGGTGCCAGAAAGGAATTCTCCGGCTGCTTCTCAACCTGCCCTGGCAGACGTGTGAGGCACAGCACAAAAGTTCTGCTCCCTGATTTCTGTGGTGAGCAAAATTGACACGGCACATTTGCAATATTACACAGACCCAAGAAGTCACCTTGGAAAAGTAAAAGCGCAACACTGCTCCCCTGGAGAAGTGCGGCGAATGAAGAGACGGGACGCAGCTTGATGCAAGCAAGTTGTCCCTTTATTAGTGATTTTCTTACAATTATATATGTTTCTACCTTCTACATATTACACCCTGATTGGTTAAATCTTAAGCGTAAGAAACACCGATTGGTTAATATTTAAGGCACACCGTTAGAACAATAGGTACTTACTAGTTTATCTTGACCTAGCAATAATTTTTATTCCAAGGTTAGGGAGTTTCTTTCTACGTGGCTTTCTTAATTACATACCGGCGCCATCTGTTCCCTTATCTGGCTACTTGTTTCTCTGTCCGTCTGGTTGCCTCCTCAACTGTGACGGCTCAGGGGTCTGCAGTTAGCTTGTTCCTTTGCTCCCAGGGCTTGTGCCCTACAAGTTCTAACAAGTCTCTATTCATCAGGCTATCAGTACTTGGACTCTTGTCCTTGAGGCCTTGTCCTACATCTCCCCCTTCCTGTTGCACAAAAAGAACCCCTGAAATCGAGCAAAAACAAGGCACAAGTAATAGAACAAATAAAAAACCAAGACGTATTATCAATGTCAAAATAACCCACTTTCTTTGTTCCGTACAATTTTACAATTTCCCCTTTTTATTTTTGAACAGCTAGTACCAGGTTTGCCATGTTCTGCAGGGCCCTTGCAAACATGACAGCAACCAAGGTAATAGCAAACAAACGATACTGCCAATTGAGTGAATGGATGCCAAAAAAGGCTGAAATTTTCTCAGATTTTGATGACATGTTGCTGCAATGGGGCGCCTAAAATCCACGCAGCACATACCATCAAAATCCTCACAGCCATGTCCTTGAACCAACAACAAAAAGCAGTGGCAATTTTGACTCACATTCTTAACTGCCTACCAAACAAGGTGATTTAACTCTTTAATGCTTTCTCTGCTGTTACTCTGGATAAGAGAAGAACTGCTGCGACACGTTCCCATCATAGCCTCCTACTACATTAGCATCTACAGAAAGACAATTATTGACATTCAAAGTGTAAACAATATCAGCTTCTTTTGGATTAACATTATACATAGGTGGAAGGGCACACCAAACAAGAACTGGTTCAGTCAAAAAGTTCGAAACAGCATGCCTTCTCTGAACATACCTCGGGGTCATTCCCTTCATTCCCTCTCTTTTTTATGCAAAGAGAAACACTTTTACCATAACAGAGAAGCCCCTATCTCTGAGCCCGGACACAAACCGCAGCTGTATGCGCCACCAGGCTCAGGGCAGGAATCATTCATGTAGTTACATAGCTATATATCACTACAAGCATGCAGACACCTATTAAACACTAGATAACCATGTTTATCTTTCCCAGTCTCCTTCACAATACCCAGCTGTTCTCTCATCTCTTGTTAGGTCAAATATTCTCCAGCTTCCTCTCCTACATCTCTCTTCAGACATTCTCTGTCCTCCTCCTTTTTGCTTGTTAATTGCGACAAGGCAAAGGTTGTGTGTAGCTGGGTGACCATGACCTGCTTTAAGTTACAATCAACTAAACACTGAATACAGAGAAAAAAAGCATGGGAGACATAAGGCAAACATCAATAAGGTGGTTAAAGATAATTATAACAAATCCTGTAATACTTTTGAGTCATGGCCCAAAGTTTCCCAGCCGTGAGAAGAGACCAAAGGCATCCCGCCCCTGGCTCTGTTGCAGATCTTTGTTTTAAGGCTTTTGAGTTTTGTATACTTTTGTAAATTAATTCACAGTGGTCACTCAGATTCACGTAACACATCCTATCAAAGTCTTCACACTTGTGTCCCTGTGCTAATAATAAAAATCAATAGCAACTCGGTTCTGTAGCAACATATGATGGACAGAATCAACATCTGTTAATAAGCCAGAAAAAAAATAGTATTTGTAGTATTACTTTGTTTAGCAAGCTAGCAGCCTAATTTACTAAGCAAGTTAAGAGCGTGTACTATTCTTACAGAAGAGATTAGAGAAGCAAAAATCTGTTATGCTGCATTCCAGAACTCAGCCTGAGAATTACAGTCTGCTGTGAGTTCTGCGTGACAATCATTTGACACATGTTGGGGTTGCGATTGTGAAAGTTGCCCGTTTACAATTTTCATTGACATTATCACAGCTAGTTGTTTTAAAAGCAACCCTTGAGCTTCCTGATGTTCGACTTGTTGCAAAATATCCTGAATCCAATCAATCAAGTTAGTATTAAAGTTAGTGACTCTCTAGGACCCTGCAAGACTGTGGCAAGACTCCCGCATCCTGACTGCCTTAATAGCCATCTCATTCATTTGCAAACAGTTGTCCCTGGGATACCTTGCCTGAGTCACAGAATCGGCACAGTTAATTGCTCCAGCTAACTGCTCATAGTTAACAGCAATTCCCCGATTAAGGTTTTCAGTCAAGGCCACTACACATAGCTCACAAAAATCAAATAACCACATCATATACTGTATCGGTTAGTACCATACAAAGCAATGACTTCCAATCATGCAGTGTGAGCGTATAAGGCTCTGCCATCACTTCAAGAAGGGACATAGCAAATGTATTATGAATCCTCCCTTCCCGCACTGCTTTGCTTAACACTTTAGCAGCCTCGTATTGCACAGGCTGCCACTCTGCAGGTTGATTTGTCTGACAAAATACTGAACATGCCCTAGCGACTCCCAAAACCCATCACTTAAGTGTTTCCCACTTGCATTCCTGCCACCAATCCCTCAGACTCCCTTTCACCCTCCCCAAAAATACAATCAATGCATCAGGAGAGACAAGAGGGTGGGGAAAAGGTCTAGCTCCTTTTCCAGATCTATAGGACCTGGATCAAAAGGTTTATCAGTGTCAATAAAATCATTGTCCGAGTTGTCCTGTTCCCGTGCTTGGTCCTGTGTTGTGAGGGTCGCTGCAGTCAGTGACAGAAGCTTTGGGGGCAGAGGAGGTGTGGACGGAATCGCCATCGCTAACGGTGTCTTGAGAAGAGTCGCGCTGTCGGTGGAATTTACAGCTTCCTCTGGTTTAGCACCGATAGTAGAATTAGTCCACACTTGGCAAAGAGTAGTCAGAATTTGCCACCAAGGTGCTAAATGCATTCCCGACGCAGAGTTCCCCGACGCAGCAGCATCATACAATTGTCTGCTGACCGCTTTAATTTCTTTCAAAGTCTCTAAAGTTTCTTGACTGCTCGCCTGTCTCAATGAGTACAGGTTTCTAAAGCTTCTTAAAATTTCTTCAAATATTTAAAATCTCTAAGGTTTCTTGGCTGCTCACCTGTCTCGATGCATACAGGCGTTATCCTCGGGGTTTAGGTTGTCTGCCTGGTCCAGACAGCAAGACGATCGTTCAGCCAAGACGTCTCCTCCGGAACGCAGCCCTCTTCCACGAGCTGTCTTTTTTCCGTCCTTATTCTTCCAAGGCTTCGGAACACCACCATAGGGGTCACCATTTGAGGAGATTGAGGCACGGACTCCCTGATCTGACTAGAAGACCCTTTATGAGTCCATATACGTCTCTTTCTGGGGACGAAGCCTGATTCCCCGTTACGGATTTCCCACAGCTCACCTCTCAACTCCGGAGGGATTTATGGCCGGCCGGCTCCTGCTTCCTTTCAGCGGATCATTCAAAGTTCTGTGGGATTCGCTGCATGTCGCTCAGTTAGGCGATTTGAGAGCCCTTCACGTTAGATCCTTAAACGTATCACGTCGGGGTCACCAATTTGTGGCGAATGAAGAGACGGGACGCAGCTTGATGCAAGCAAGTTGTCCCTTTATTAGTGATTTTCTTACAAATATATACGTTTCTACCTTCTACATGCAGCCACTGCAGCCGTAGGCCTGGGCTTGGAAACATGGTGCAGCTGTGAAAGCAGAGCAGCCTGGGGAAGCCCAGGAACTCCGTGGCGTGAGCAAAGGCCCCAGCTCGTGGATTTCCCCTGAAGCCCAGCTGGCCCTGAGAGGCCACTTTCAAGCTGGCTTGCGCCTCGTACAGAAACCCACAGGGATGCCAGCAGGAGCCAGCCCAAGGCATTCTCTGCCTCCTACTGCCACCCCCAAGGCCCTGAGCCCACCTATGACCTGCCTGCCTTCCTTCCACTGTTCCCTCATGCTTCTCTCAGAGCAGGCAGAGCTTCAGCCCTTTGCGGTGACCCTTTGTGCCCGACTTGGCAGCCTGCCTCCTTCGGCAGGTGCCGGCTCTGGAAGTCCTTGCCTCACACAGGAGACTGCAGTGCACTGGCGCATGGTTAGCCATGCCAACGGAAACACTTTATTTCAAGAAGGCAGCCTGCTGAGTTCTGCCGTTGTGAGCAGTGCGGGCAGGACAGAGCAGGCCTTTGTCACTGAGGCTGCCTTTCATCAGCAGGAATTGCCCCAGCAGGAAACGGTCGTCGTGCGCTGCAGCCTGCCCTGGATGCTCCTCATGGTGCTGCTCCAAGCTATTTAGCCCTTAGGTACTGCAGGAGCTCCTGCAGCCGAGTAAAGAATTCCAGCAGCTTCTGGACTGGAAACGGGCAGGGTGGAAACCGGCTCGATTCTGTTGGCCTTGGCCTTGGCCTTGGCCTCTGAACGGGGGTGTATGTGAAGACTGGCTGTGGACTTGCAGCAGTGGTTACTGCTGGGCGCAGTCGTAGAAGTGCTGGGTGGAGGTGTAGACTCCGGGCTTCCTTGTTCTCGCACAGCCCGTCCCCCAGCTGGTCACGCCAACAAGCCAGAAGTAGTCGGCGCTCTTGTCTTGGCACATGAGAGGCCCACCGCTGTCCCCCTGCAGCACAGGAGAGAGGACAAAGGGGTTGTTGGGTGGCCACCGTCAGCCCGGTGGCTGGCTCCTTCTCTCTCATGGCACCTGCCAGAGCTGCATTCAGTGGCCAGCCAAGCTCTGTAGAAGCTTGCCTGGCAGGGGGCGGTGGGCCTGTAAGGCAGGGCTCGCTCTCACCGCTCTTCACGGTGGTGGTGAAGGTGTGTCAGACGGCTGGGATGGTGAAGCTGTGGGCTGCCAGGGGCACCGGGCGGGCCTTCTGGGCAGCGTGCCAGGCCTCTGGGACAAGGCGGGCAGGCCCTGGGCAAGGGCTTGCCCATGGGGAGGGGCGGGTAAGGCCCTCAGCGGTGGGGACCCAGCCATGGGAGTGTGAGTGGCCAGCAAAAGGCCGTGATGGCGCACGTTTGGGCAGTTGTGGCGGGGCTGCCTGTGCTGCCAGGGCTTGGCTTGTAGCACGCTCCTACCTGGCAGGTGTCGATGCCACCCTGCGGATAGCCAGCACAGATGTTGTGGCTGTGGATGGCCCCCCTGTACCAGCCGCTGCTGTTACAGGCCCTGGCATCAATGAGGTGGACCTGGGCCTCCTGCAGCGCGTATGCCGATCCTCCAGCTGTGAAGAGCACAGAAAGAAATTAACACCCAGCAGCTCATTGCCAGTTCTCCTCCCCCGTCTGGCTGAAGCCCTCGCCCAGGGCTTGGCTTTGCATGCGGACAGGCGCTGGACCACTCTTGCCTTTCTGCCTCACTCTGGGTCAATGGCTCCGGCCCCTCTCTCGAAGAGACAGGCTTAGGCCCCCACAGCCTGACTCTGGCTTTCGCCTCTGCCATCAGGAAGCGCATCTGGCTTCCCCAAGCTGGCTAAGCTTGCACTGGTGCCACCACTGCGTTTGGGCCACTCACCTCTTGCTTTCCTGGCACCCCAGCCACTGACGTAGCAGGCTGTCAGCTCTGAGACTCTCAGCAAGGCGTCAGGCACACAGGCAAGCTGTACGTAGCTGTTGCACTGGACAGGCTGGTCCAGATCCAGCAAGGCAATGTCGTTCCTCTGTGTGACGTTCCAGGAGTGCTGGTGAACCAGCAGCTGCCTGACAGCGCGCACCTGAGCCTCAGGGCCCAGCTGAGTCAGCTGGGTGGCACCGAGCACCACGCGCAAGACGGTGATGTGCCTGGAAGGCAGATGGAGAGAGGGCTCAGAGGGAGCGCATGCACGTGCTGCAGCAGCTCTCTAGAGATGCTCCTGCTCTCAGCCGTACATGCCATTGCTGTCCATGGCTTTGGTAAATCCTGCATCAGCCTTGTCTCAGGAGTCTGCCTTGTGCTGCTGCCTGGGCGAGCCTTGCTCACTCACATGCTGGAGTGCAGGAGAGAAACAGGAGCCAGGCACATGCACTGCATTTAAAGCGCAGCAGGGCTAGGTCCGTGGGGGGCGAGGGCAGTGGCTTCAAGCATGGCAGCCTCAAAGCTTGTGAAAGGTGCGGCAGCTCCCAGCTGCCACCCTGGCTTGTGTGGCGAGGCATAAGGAACACAGCGGAGGGAGCAACTGGGTCCCAAGGAGGAGGAGCGGGCAGGCTCTGCCTGAAAGTGGAAGAGCTGCTCTCAAGGCGCTTGAGGCGCAGCAGGGCTTCCTAGGCCCCAGAACTGGGCCTCCAAGCCAGCGGGCTCAAGGCTGCTTTGTGTTTTGACAAGGGACCTGCTGCCGGTTCCCATGGGTCTGCGGAGAGCAGGCAGAAGGTGGCCTTGGAGAAGACAACTTGTCTGCTGGGATACGCTGCTCTTCCAGCACCACATTTGGCAGGTGGTTAGCAGGGAATGGCATCAAAGGTGGCCACGCTTCACAGCTGCTTGAAGGAAGAGCTTGGGGTCATTTTGTGGAGAGGACTCTGGCAGGGACAGCAGTTCCCTAGCAAGCCCGTCAGCAATGGCACGCAAGTGCAAGGGGACCTAGCTAAGAGCACCCAAAGGCCACGTGTGTTGACAGATGGGGCAAACCTGGGAGCGTGGTGGGGCAAAATGAGCGGGGTTGGCCTTGTCTTGGCCAAGGAGAGCAGGGCTGAGAAAGGGAGGAGCCAGGGAAGATGAGGGGCACGTATAAGCACGGCAAGCGGAGAGAAGGGGGAATCAAGCAGCCAGGCAGCCAGGCACACAGAAGCAGAGTGCTGGCTGCTTTGCTTGCCTGAGCCCTGTGCCTGATCACCACAGAACCCGCTGGCCTCTTTTTGAGAGCCACCCCAAAGACCTTCTAGCGTGGGATTACTTTGTACCCGCTGCGCGGTGGGTCCCCTGGCCTGGCTGCTAGCAAAGGCTGATGGCAACACAGGCCATAGGCAGCCAGCGCTTGGAAAGCCCCAGTGTCTCGGGCCAGCTCCTGCTGGGAGCCCTGTGTGTGTGCGCGCAACTCACTAGTGAACCTGAAGCTGGACTAGGTGACCAGCAAGAGGGATGAGAGAGCCTTTCAGGCATGTGGATGGCCTGTGGCTGCAGCCCACGTGCTTGCTCGTCCCCAGCATCCCCACCTTGCAAGAGGACCAGGCCTGCCAACCACTGGCCACCTCTCCACCTCCTGGAGGCAGGAAGGACTTGGAGGTGCTTGAGCACGCATGCCCTCAGCTGCTGCCCACCTAGGCACGCCCCCTCTGCAGGAGCATTTGCGTGTGTCTTGGCTTCATTTGCAGTAACACACTTCACAGTGGACAAGTGTGGATTCAGAGTTGTCCAAGTCTGGAGGTCAGTCTCGTTCCAATGAGTGTATCCTGGTCTTGGCCACAAGTTATTCCCGTTAGTCTCAAACGGAATGGGGATACCAGCCAGAGGAATTCCTGCCTGAGTATATTCAGGGAAATGGGTACGTACACAACAATCACTCTTCTTAACATACATTATCAATGTTCCCACCGGTTTCAAATGAGCATTCCGTGTCTGTGAGTCCTCCTGATCCCACCAGAGTTGAGAATGTAGCACACCACATCACAGGTCAAATCCTATACACTTGTAAAACATGTTTCAACAAAGAAGAACAAAAGAGTTCAGGGACAAGTTGTCTGGACTGTATGAGTAGTTTATTTTGAAAATGTTGTGACGATTGTTAAATACATGTAAAATACATAAATAAATACAATGAAATGTTAAGAAGAAAAAGAAAAAAGAAAAGAAAAAACCGGGGGAGAATTGTAGAGGAATTATAGAGGAATTGAAGGCAGGTTAATTATATTGATAATATACAGCTGTGGGCATGCTTCAGGGGTGATCTGTTGGCGGCACACGTGGATAATGTGCAGCTGTGGCTGCTTCCTGCGCACCCCCCCACACCTCCCCTCCCCTCCCCCCCTCCCCTCCCCTCCCCTCCCCTCCCCTCCCCTCCCCTCCCCTCCCCTCCCCTCCCCTCCTCTCCCCTCCCCTCCCCTCCCCTCCCCTCCCCTCCCCTCCCCTCCCCTCCCCTCCCCTCCCCTCCCAAGATGGAGGAGAGACAAGGAGAGGCCCCAGGAGAAGCAGAGTGGACTGGCCTGAAGAGGCTGAAGAAACAGCATGGCCCATAGATGAACTTCTGAAACCTTGTGGGGGACTGGTGGCTGTGCCGGGGCAAGGCGTGGGAACTACTTATTGAAGTTAACCTGGCATATGATGGTAAAAGCCTTGTAGCAGCCAGCTAGTTTTGATAGTGCTTTGACAGTGTTGGAGCAGTGTGAGAAACTGCCCAAAGAGGCTGTGGAGTCTACATCTCTGGAGACATTCAAAACCTGCCTGGACGCAATGCACAGCTTCTCCCCGCATCTCTGTGGGGAGCCCCCTGGCAGGATGAGAGGTGCCCCTGGCAGGCAGCAGAGTCCCTGCCCAGCACACAGCCCCCGGGGCTGCAGGGACCCTGCTGGCAAGGACAGCCCTGGGCACCCCTGCCTGCACAGCCACCTTCACAGCCCTGGCAGCCCTCCCCAGGAAGAGGGGTCCACCATGCTCTGTCCTTCCCGTGGTGCAGCAGGCAAGTCCTGCCCTGGAGCATGTCTTCTGCTCCACACCAGAAAATGTAGGAGAGCCATCGGGACAGGTCCTCTCAGCTGTGACATGTGCCAGGTCTAGGAGACACTTCCAGGACCTCCTCTGCATTGCCCTGCTGGCCGAGACTTACCCTGTCAAGGGCTGTGACGATTCCTGCCCTGGTCAGCTCACACCTAACATCCCATCCCAGACTGACTGTAACACCTTGCTCCTGTCCCCTTGTCTGCCTTTGGTGCTGCTGGCAGTGCAACGTTGTGGGTTCGGTGCCAAGCAGTGCGGGGACTGGGGGAAGCTTTTGGGGAGGAAACACGGCAGTTTGCTACAGCCCCCGGGCAAAGAGAGCTGCTCCCTTGGTCCAAAGCTTGCTGCCTCTCCATTTCTGCCATGCAATTTCATACAGCTGTCTCAAAGGAAGGTTTCACTGCCAGCTCCTTTGATTTTTTGGTGAGCACCGAGATGTGGAGGTTTGTTCCTGTCAAGCCCCTCCTGGACCTTGGAGTCATGTGGCTACATCAGCATTCTGCTGCTGTACAAAACCAGTGTCCTTGCCAGGTCCTCAGCATAATAGACTCGAAAGGCAAGGTGAATATGTGTGGTTTGATACACTCTTCCAGAAATCTCCCTGCAGTGTTGCCTGTGAAAAGCCACACTTGTGCTGGCATTCGAGACACCTGTGAACGTTGACCCTACAGCCCTGTGGCAGCCTGTAGCCGTGGGAGAACCTGCATGAGGAGGAAATCGGCATTTCATCCTCGGCGTAAGCTTGGGGTGTTGTTCTGTAGAAGGAGGAGTGCTGCCTTACTGCCCCAGCATGGGGTAGGGGAGCGCGGAGGTGGCGGTTCCTAAA
This sequence comes from Falco peregrinus, assembly GCF_023634155.1. Taxonomy (NCBI): domain Eukaryota; kingdom Metazoa; phylum Chordata; class Aves; order Falconiformes; family Falconidae; genus Falco; species Falco peregrinus. Next base: position 54,804 of record NW_026599632.1, read on the forward strand.
CCGCCAAGACGTTGCCAGGGGCTGCTCCCAGCTCTGCCTGGGCGCTGCTGCTGTCAGATTCAAGCACTCGCAAGTGATTTCTGGCCCAGGAGTGCTATGTACATGAAAACTTCTCCATTACTTCCACCACAAATCTGTGTCCACCTTGAAAACACAGCACCTTTTGCATCAGCAGTACCTTGCCAAAAATGTTGGGAGGAGGAAAACAACTCCTGGTTTCTCATAAAGGTCTCATACATCGGCTGAGCAGGTTTGATGTATATTTTTCTTCTCCACAGGAGTTTGCATCGTGCCCAAAAGCCATTTTCTGTCAAAAGAGTTTTTGATGGGAAATGTTTTACTAAGCCTCTTTGAAGCCCATCCTAAGCATTGCCAAGAAAGAGGGAATGACTAAAGCCTGTGTCAGCTACTTGGCGCAGTAAAGGAAATATCACCCGCCTTCCCAGAGCCTCAAGAGGGTGGCTGGGTGGTCCTGGTGCTGGGATGGTGGGGCCGGGCACATCACAACCCCCGGCAAAGGTGAAGCTAACAAACCAACCTGCTTCCCTCAGCAGCCAGAGCGTAGCCTCCAAAGTGGCCTGAAGCTTTCTAGTGTTTGGCATGTTTCCTTGCAAGGAAGGCAGGCTCTGAATTCCAGCATTCCAATCCAAATGAGACATCTCTAAGAAGAGCCCTTCCGCATGGTGGGGCAGGATGCCGTCAGGAGGAGGAAGGTCGGAGGAAACAAGAAGTGCTTCCCCTGAAGAGGCAGGCTGTAGTTGCCAAGTGATGGGTTTCAGTTCTGCCTCTGGGTGATCGTCCCTGGAGTCTCCAAGCCCATGGAGGTGGCTTGCAGCTGCTGATGGCTGGGGACCTGAGTGGCTCACTGGCTCCTTGGATTGACAGATCCCTTCCGTAGGGACCCGCTGCCCCCCCTGCAGTGGAGCTTTGGGTCTGCACAGGCTCGTATTTATTACCCACTTGGCAGTCCCGGCCCTGGGCTCTTCCAGGTCCTGGTGTCAACCTTCTCCTTACTAGCCCCACTTAGAATGGACCACCAAAGCGTGCAGATACACTCATGCCCAAGGACACCACGTCTGATGTCCCCTTTCCAGCAGCCCATCTGCACAGAAGCCCTTGCACTTGCCTGCTAGATTTCCCTTCCCCTTACTCTTTGATCATTCAGACACCTTCCAACACTCCACTTGCTTCTTGGAGATTCAGGCAGTTAAAAGCTTGCCTCGCCTTCACTACTCCGCCCAGTGAAGCCTTTAGCCAGCTCTTGATATGTCTTTATTTTATCATTTCCTTTTCATCTGGAAGATTTCCTGCACAGTGATGCCTTGTGGAGGGTGAACCTCATTGGTGGCAGCTTGTCTTTGGCATAGGCCTGAGGAGTGTGTTTTGTTTTAACGGTGTGTGTTTTTAACCAGTTGCGGAGATGTTAGCCATGCCCGCAGGGATCTGGTCCACTCTCTCTGCCTGAGCAGGGCTTGCTCCAGAAGAGCCCTGGGTGCGGGAGCCAAGTGGGAGCTACTGTGGGAAGGCCATTGCGTTCTGTTGTCGCTGGGAGCATGGTCCTGTGTTGGAGGACCAGTTCTCATCCCCGCTGCTGAGGGGTGGTACTCTGTGAACTGCCTGTGGAGATCATAGCGGTGCCACAGGGATCTGCTCCGTGCTCTCTGCATTGGCAGGGTTTGCTCCCTGGGAGCAGCCCTGGCTGCGGGAGTATACTGGGTGCTGCGTTTGGAGGGCCCTGGAGCTGTGTTATCCCTGGGAGTGTGGTGACAACTTGGAGGACTAGGTCTCCTCCTCTTCCTCCCTGTGGAGCGCTTGCAGTTTGTGGTTTCCACGAAGCAGCTGTGGAGATCATTTCTGCGCTGCGGGGATCTGCTCCGGGTCCTCTCCCTGGCACCATTCCTCTGGCAGCGGGAAGAAGGGCTGAATCGGTGCTCCTCTTGGTGGCTGTCTTCTCGCGCAGTGTGCAGCGCATGGTCAAATGGTGGACGGCGCTGTGGGCATGCAGCTCTAGTGCAGGACTCCAGCCTTCTACAGCCACAGGAGTGATGCAAGGGCATGTCCACATGGGAGGTGATGCTGAGCCCGCCTGGCCAGGAGCTGCTGTCCTCTGCAGAGGCCTCCATGCCCATCGCCATATCCTGCCAAGAGAGCTGTGAAAAGGTCCTGTCCTTTCCTTCTGGAGGGGATGGAGTGGGTGAAACCCCCAGAGCTCTCTGAGGCGACAGCTCAAGACCTCCCAGAGGCCCTCCTGGAGGGCTGCAAAGGCAGAGGGGCCAAAGGCACACCAGTAGGATGGATCTAGGGGCGATGCTTTGAGAGGGAGCAGCGCGGCGGCTCTGAAGAAAGCTGCAGTGTGTGGGGGCAAGGAGAGCAATGCCAAGACCCCCGAAAGAAATCCGCTGTCCATCTGCTGCCCTGACCCACCTCCCCAGAGTTACCTTAGTCCAATCAGGCTGATCCCGTGGTCCCACAGGGTCTGCCTGCTGCCTGCCACCCCGCTGCTGACTGAAGAAGGAGCAGGCATATGATGGTGCTGGTGACATTGACACCTGTTGACCAGATTTCCCATCAGAGCATCTGGGGAAAATAAGAAAAAAGAGTGATGTCCACTTAGGGCTGCTCCTGCAACCTCCACTGGGCTTCACTCATTGACTTGAGCGGTTTGTATGACAGAGAGAAGACATGTCAAGGCTACAAATGGGGACTTCACTTGGGGTCTTCCCACCAACTCTGCCCCTGTCACAGCAAGACCTCCTCTTCATACCCGCTATGGCCTCCATTTCGTGGAATCATAAAATCACAGAACAGTTTGCGTTGGAAGGGACCTCGGCGATCATTTAGGTCATGTCCCTTGCCACAGGCAGGGACACCTTCCACTAGACCGGCTTGCTCAAAGCCCTGTCGAAGCTGGCCTGGAACACTTCCAGGGAGGGGGCATCCACAGCTTCTCTGAGCAGCCTCTTCCACTGTCATCCCACCCCTGCCATAAAGTAATTCTTCCTAACATCAAGTCTAAATTTACATTACATTCCTTAAGTTGAAAACTAATGGCCCTCGCCCTATCACTACGCTCCCTGAGCAGGAGTCCTCCCCGCCCCCCCCCCCCCCCCCCCCCGGCTTCCCTGTAGGCCTCATTAGGGACTCTGCTCTCTATCAGCCACCTACAGAGAGCAGACAAATAGCAGCTTACATGGGGGCAGCAGCCTAAAGCCCAGCAAGGGAAGGGAAGGACTGGCGGCAGGTAGGTCATGTTCGACAGCCCTGAGTGGTGCGGGTAGTAATTGCCTCCTGGGACGGAATGACTCAGGAGGATCAGAAGAGAAATAGCAAAACCCTGAAAAGGAAACGTGTTGTGAACACTGTTAGTCCTGGCTGTTACCTGACATAAAACAGTAAGTAGGCTTGCTGCCCAAGAGCTGTGTTGCGGTCACAGTAAGCCACAGACATATCATCCATCTGGTACCAGAGTCCATTGCTGGCCTGTCAAAGAAAGGCAAGGACGAGTGGAGATGAACTGCATGGTTTCTCCCGAACGACACAGGCAGAAAACTACAGAAGCAAGAGTCCACCAACGCAGATCCAATGCAGCCGGTAAGGAGACCTTCTCCCCCAGAACCTTGGCTGCCAGAAAGAGCGCCGCCAAAGTTTCCCTTCCCCAGCACACATTCTTCCCCGTGACAAAGGAAGTGGCTCTTTACCTTTGTGTAGCAGAAATAGTGTCCTGCCAAGGAGCTGCCACCGCTGTGCACCAGGACAGCGTATAAGGCGTAGAGGAGCGGTTCTGCAGCTCCCTGAGACATGTATGGCCGGAGATCCAAGTACTGGGGATACTGCACAAACTGTAGAGAGACCAAGAGGGCTCATAAGTGATCCTGGCATACAACGTGAAACAGCCTGCCAAGACCGGGGCCCAGCTGTGTAGAAATACATCTCTGGAGCTCATCAACACTTGCTTGTCCCTGAAGCAGCAGGTGATGCCTTGGGTGGCAGGAAACTGCTCTCGGCCAGAGCAGCTCTGTCGCAGCAGAGCATGTGCTTGCCTTGCCACAGGAGCTCTCCTCTCCCCAGAAGGGAACACCAAAAGCTCCACCTGAACAGCTTGTGACAGAGCATCCTGCTTTGGGAAATCTCCTGCTCCAGGATGAGAAAGAAAGTGGCCCTCCAATTGCGTACACACCTTGCCGATCTTCTTGCCAGAAAAATCAAAGCGTTTCAGGCACAGCGTGAGAACCCTGGGCGCGCGATCGATTGTAAACCTCTTGAGGGCAGTAACCTTCTTGCCACACCTTGAAAGCAAGCAGAGAGCCAAGCACTGAAATGAACCCTAGCTTGCCCCACTGTGGCCAGACAACCGTAGCCATCTCACACGTCCTCAAGCCATTTCAAGACTCTTCAGAACCATTAGGCCGTAAGAAAGAAAAGCTGTGCCTCCTGATTGTGCATCGAACCTCCTGAGGCTCGATGACGTGCAGCATCTCCACACAGGCACAAGTCTTAATCTGGTGTTAGACATCCTCTTACCTGCTACATTGAAAGCTGTTTTCACCAGCCAGCCGCTCAGGTTTGACAAAGTCCTCCAGAGCTGCAGTGACAGATGAGGCTGCCTGGAGGGGTGAGAAAGGAGAGCTCTGAGCTGGGGGAAATGCCCTCACCCAAGCACTCAGGAGGAGTTGCCCACAAGACCCAGGGAGCTGCTGCTGAGGAGATCCACCGTGACCCTTCAAACCTTGGCCAGAGGGAGGAGGAAAGAGGGTATGATGCCAAACATTTCCCTCCCTTCCCAGAGATTCCCGGCTGACACTATCAAGAGCTACCTCGCCGTGCCACCGCTCAGTTCAGCTACCGATGGTGTGCAGGGTCATCAGGAATGAAAACAACACGAGCCATCAGCCTAGGAGCCAGGTGGGTGTTGAGGGAGGGCAAAGAGAAGGTGGTTGAGAGTCCCTCAGGGGTGCAGAGAGAATAATGCGTGCTTGTCCAGCTTAAAGCCAGCACCTACAGGGAGTCCACTGCTTTGCCGTTGCAGGAGGACACCACCCATACCACTTCCCACCGCCCCCACAGCTCTCCTGTGTTCACAGTGCACTTTTCAAAGCCAGCTGCAGATTCTGGGAAGCCACAAGGAGCTTGGGACAACTTGAAGCACAGTGAGAAACCCTCTTACTTCGATATCCAAAGGCACATCCAGGAAGGCCTCGCAGGAATCGGAAACTGCTTTGCAGCTGCAGCACGTGACTGGAAAGCAAACGGAAATGCTCAGCAACAGGCAAAGTCAATTGACTGTGCCCGTTTATGCTCTTCATCCCTACTCCAGCCAGCCCCACGCTCAGCTGTTTCTCACAGGCACACAGCAGGGCACAGGCAAGTGTAAGGAGAGCAACAGTTGTGGAAACATACCTCTGGACCTCAGGAAGCCCCCAAATATTTGATGGACAATAGTAGTATATTGAGAAGAGATGTCCCAGCTGGAAGGAAATGGTAAGGCAGAGAGTTATCTCCTCCAAGAGTTTTCCTGTGCCTGAAAGCCCTGGGCATAGCCTTTCCTTGATGGGGTACGTCAAGGAGGCCAAAACGCTGGGCAACTTTGAAAGGTCATTTGTTTGTGCTTACGCGCTGCTTCCAGCCAGACAAGCTCTCTGCATGGCAGTGACAGTACAGCATAAGAAGTCGTGGGCGTCTTCCTGCATGCCAAGTGTGAAATGTCCTCCAATTCCTAATCAAGAGGAAGGTAGTACTTCAGTCCTCTACCAACAGAGGATAGCACGTCAAAGCACCAGAGATGACTTACGTGAGAGGGCATTGATGACGGCCCTGGGCTGGATGGCACAGGCTGAGGTGGACAAGGCATCGTTAACGTGCGCTTCCATGATGCACATCATGCAGAAGCCTTGCTGGAGACCTGAAGAAGGAGGGAGGGAGGGAGGGAGGGAAGGAAGCAAGCTGGTCAGGTTAGTAAAATAGCCATTGCGATGGGAAACCTCATGGAGACCTTGGAGTTCGGCTAGAACAGTCTCCTAGTCGTCTCCAGGTGCCAATGGCCCAGCAAGCCCACGACACGTTAGTTCACAGAAAACATTCTTGAGAGGGATGCCTCCCTGACAGAAGTTTTCTGTGCGACCAGCAAATATGTAGGTTATATATAGGAATAGGGAACGACAGGCAGCACTAGAAAAGGCGTCTTTGTGACAGCAAACACACCTCGATAGGCCAAGCGGCTTTAGGCTTGAGTGTCCCAAGAGCACCACCTTGGCAGTGGCTGAGAAAGAAGGGCTGCTTTTCTCCTACATCCCGTTGCAGGTTCTGGGGGTCCTTGGGAAGTGCCCAACAGACTGACAAGGAGATCTTCCTAAAAGTACTCACAGGAGTCACTGTGCTCACGAGAGAGCAGGTAGTTGGCAAGAGGGGGTGTGTACGTCAGGCACTGCAGCACGGAGTTGAGGAAGCACGTATTGCCCAGGTTGTAGAGGCCTGCTCCAGCTCTCTGCCTTTGCTGCCAGTCCATGCAAATCTTCTCCGGGGGAAAGAGGACCCTTTGTGGTGGAGCCATTCCCCCGGCAACGACTGCAGGGAAATGATGGTTTTGTTGCACAAAACCCTGGGTAGGCCTGGCTGCTCTCAGGAAAAGCCCCAGAATTCCCTCGAGGTTGTCCCCACAGCAACATTGCGGGATGGAGCACCAGCCATGCCCATTGCATTTGGGGATTCACCAAGGCCAGGCCTGCTGGTGAAACCGTTACTCACAGGAGTTGTTCCCCATTGCAGCCATTGCTCCTCTCAGCAGCACAGCAGGAAGCTTTGGCTGACAAAGGATGTCTGGACGCGGTCCAGAAAGAGAAGATCAGCGCCAATCCTGTCACCTGGTTGCAATGAAAGAAGCGGAGCTCAAGAAAATCATTCAAGCACCAAAAAACCCAGAGGCCAGCAGTCACCATCAAACGTGTTCCAGTGGTCATTTTAACTGCCTGTAGCGACTGTTGGCAGCAGAGCCCTCTGGCTCTCCAGCCCACATTTGCCCACCCTGTCCTGCAGGAGTGACGGCCTTTTGGCTGCTCCTTTAACGGTTGCCTTTGCTGGGCTGTGTTTCTGGTCTCCCTTCCTGACCCATCAGTCAAGGTGAGCTTTGGGTCAGGCTACGCTGAGCCCAACGCCTTGGGCTGCCCCCTCCCTACTTTCCTAGCCTAGGCGATGGCAAAGACATAGGAATTAGCCAAGAGGAACGCTCCCCATAGCGCCTGTCTGGCCAGCCTAGAAGGGTGGAAGAGCTCAGCCTAGAGCTTGGGAGGCAGAGAGCGGCCTCCACTTTTATCCCCAATCTACCTCCTGTAGGACCTGTGCCAAAAGTCAAACCCAACTTACCTTTGAAAGAGGGTGGAAGGTGAGGAGGGGTCAGCAGGAAAGGAGAAGTGCATGGAAGGAGGTAGCCATGCCAGGAGCCAAAGAAGGAGCCGTGTGATCCCGAAGGGCAGCTCAGCCCCACTGGCTTTCACCGCCCCACTGTGCAGGTTGTCAAGCCCTGGCCAGGTGAGGTCACAGTTCCGGGTGGGTGCCGCATCACTGCCCCTTTGTGACACGAGGCTGCACGGCGGGATATGGTTGCCACGCAGCCACCACCTCCCCTGCAGCCAGCAGGCGGCTGCCACTGGGCTTCCCCACGTGCTGCTGGCGAAGGGCTGTTTGGCCGCCAGCACAGCTCCCACCTCTTCCCCGTGCCACACAGCCATAGGAGGAAACTCCTGCCCAGGGCTGGAAGCTGCCCGTGCACAGCTGCGGCTGGCACCGTCCATTGTGCAGGGTTTCTTTGCCACTCTTCTCAGCTATGGGACTGTGCACGTCAGACTCGTGGAGCAAAGCACCTGGGCTCTGACAGGTCCGCTGCCAAGGAATTTCATCTACCCGCCGAGACAAACCCTGACCTTGAGGCATCCAGTTGGGCCACCAACTTGCTTGGGTGGCTTTTCTTGACCCCTGCCCCTGGGGATGGCTGGTGTTTCCCCTCTCTTGCCTGGGGAGGCTGCTGGGAGAAGGCGTGCCCCGGGGCATGCTGGGAGCTGTAGGCCTGGGACAGCCCCATGGCCATGTGGTTCTTAAGGCATACTGGGAGCTGTAAGCCCAATACTCCAGGGCAGACATGTTGTTCTCGTTGCATGCTGAGAGCTGCCATTGCCCACCCTCAGCCTCCTGGCAGCCATGTTGAGCTGGGCAGGCGCAGCCTGGGCTGGGCTGGGGCGCTGCTGGGGCTCTGCCCTTCAGTGGCAGAGCTGGGCGCTTCTCCTCGCTGATGGGATGAAGTTACAAAGAATCACTAGGAGAGGCTGCAGCTACAGCAGTGATTAACTCCACCTATTGAATTAGCTCACCAAGGGGTGGCAAGCCTTCTGAGGCAGCTGGGCTATAACAGTAGCCAAGGGAAGTGGGGTAACCAAGCGTTGCCTTCCAAAGCATAGAGCACACAGAAGAAATGAAGTTCTATAAGAACAAGTAGAGTGCAGGTGCCCCTGGAAAGCTCAGCTGAAGTTCACCAAGTTGTTGACCACCAGTGCTCTCCAAAGACCCCATTAAAGACCCCCCCAGGAGCAAAGGGCCATAGGCAAGTGCCTTATGCATATGTAAATATTTTTTAGGAAGTAGTTAGTGCAAAGTACATCTTCCCATCTGAACATGTGCAGAACGGACCCTGAGGGGCTGGATATTGACCAGAGGAGCGTGCTGATGGGTGGTAGCTTGTTTGTTTTCCCTTCCCACACAACATTCCATTTTGGTTTGTGGGTAAGCAAAACTACATATTTCAATGCATTATCTGGATAGGTAGTTTTTGCATAACACGTGCGAACTCCAGGTTTAAACCCTGGTGCCGGAAAACCCCAACAAGGACACGTGCTTGGAATAAGGCTTCGCACTTCTGGGGTATACCGTGGTTCTATTTCACGACTCACATCAAATTGTTCACGAACAATTCCTGAGGGAAGTATTCGGATGGGGTAGGGGATTTATTTCCCATGTTTCAACTCTTTGATGTGGTTTGGATGAGAAACGTTCAAGGGACCAAGGCCATACCCCATTTGTTAGGCATTTGAAATTTGCAGGGGGTCCAGATCCCCTGACCAGTAGGCAGCTGGTTGAGGGGCCCACCAAGACTTCTCTGCCAAGCTGCTTTCCAGCAAGGTGGCCCCCGCTTGTGCCGGGGCCTGGGCTTGTTCCTCCACAGGGGCTGGACTCAGCACTTGTTGGACCTGATGGGGTCCCTGCTGCGCCCTTTCTCCAGCCAGACTCGGTCCCCACCTGCCAGCACACCCACTGTGGTACCAGACACCCCTACCCCCCTGTTGCCTTCAGAGGCGTGGCGACCTGCTTCAGGAACGGCACGGCGACCAACCCCAGGCCGCTCGGGCTATCAGCTCACAGACACCAATGTGGTGGATGGGAAATGGCATTTATTGGTAAGTGGCGCGGCATTATGTAGCTTGGGTTACAACGTCACTTCCGTCTGCTTACATCATAAGCTAAAAGCTATTGGCTATGCAGAGAGGGGCTCTATTTTTCCATACAGCGCAACATCTTCCGACCGCCAAGCCCTAACTACCTACATTCCCCCCCTCCCTATGCTTAACTAAACAGGCTAAAATAGTAAAAAAATTTTAAAAAGTACAAATAATGATTTTGTGATAACAAACATAAGGCACACTGAGCAAGTGGTAATTGGAGAGTAACTGGGGGTAATGGGGTGTAACTTGGGATAACTGGGGATAACTGGGGAAAAAAACTGGGGGGAATACTGACCAAGTACATTTGTAAAGCAGTTGTTGGTGTTCTACAAACATGATGTTGACCTTTTCTAGCCGGCTCTTCACGAAAGACACAAGCCTATTTAATATACAGGGTCCGAAGATCAATGTCATCATGATCATTGCAATCGGTGCTATCAAGGTGGATATCAGGGTGGTTAGCCACGGTGATTGGTTAAACCATGATTCAAACCACCCCTGTTGGGCTTCCCTGTCTCTTTTTCTTTGAGCCAACCTCTCTCTCAATTTAGCCATCGAGTCTGTAACCACTCCGGTGTGGTCAGCATAGAAGCAACATTCCTCTTTCAGGGCGGCACAAAGGCCTCCTTGTTGCATAAACAGGAGGTCTAATCCCTGTCTATTCTGCAAAACAACCTCTGAAAGCGAGGAGAGGGATCATTCCAGAAAGGTCATGGATTTCTCAATTTTTTGCCGGTCTTCATCGATGGCAGCTTGTAGTTGAGACAGGCCTCGTTGCTGGGTCACCAGGGAGGTCACTTCCGTGGCCGTGCCAACTGCTCCTAAACCAAGCAGCAACAGAATTGTTACGGCTGTCAGCACTTCTCTTTTTTGAAGTCTGCTATTAGTTTCTCCCCAATAATGGTACATTTCTTCTTCTGGATGATATAGGACTCTGGGAGCAATCAAAATTTGTACACAAAAGTCAGCAGAGTCATCAAAAAGTTCACGGGACACACAGGGGGTTACTCCCGATTGGTGGCAAATCCACATGCCGGGTGCGGACGGGATCGCCCATTTACTGGTCCTGTCAACCACAACGGTTTTTGCACAAACAGCACTATCCCAGCTTGCTAGGGTGGTATTACCAATACACGTGCCCTGGCCCCTCACTTGGTTCAGGGTGATTCCTTTCCGTGGTGTGTCCCACCTACACTGGGTTGGACTGCTGTCTGATGAATAGTCAAAAGAAGCATTGAGGGCAATGCCCTTGTAGAAGGGGGGATACACGTCATAATATAACCAACAAGAACTCGTGAGACTCGGGTTTGACTGATCCAGCGACCGGAAGGTGGCATCTAACACGTTAAAAAATGGCTTGTCGGGCAAGTTGTGGGAGTTCACGTTTGGTTGGCTTGAGGGAACTATTTGCATGGTTGGCAGGGGATCAGTTGGAACGGGGGTGGAAATCGGCAAGCTTTCTTTTCTTTGCTGGTTATCGCTTTTGATTACGACATTGGGGCCAATCGCTGTGCCGCTTCTCACTTCCCGTTTTTTAATAAAAAACAGTCCCCCATAATCAGCACCGGGTTTAAAGTATCTAACGCCCCAAGTTTTGCCGATAGTCCATCCCAGGTCGTTTTCATTGGTTACGTTTAAGAAAATACATTAGCACATGTTCTCACACCTGCCATGGCATACTATCCCTCCCGACCAGTCTGTTGTCAAAGGTTTGCAACCTGTTGACCCCCAACTGGTCTTAAGAAACGGGTCTGGTCTTGCTACCTTCCAGCCAGCCGCGATGGTTTCGCAGCCCCAGTAAGAACAATAATATTCATTAGTAGCGTTACAGTAAGATTTGCCAGGGTTAGGGCTGGGACACATGTAATACGGTATCTCATTCAAACAGGGTTCTACGGGGGCTAGGTCACAGAGGTATGTCCGAAAGCTAGGGGGGCCCGGGGTAACAATCTTTTGTAGTATCTTCTGATCCTCCCATCTAACCAATACCCATTCCCATGGTTGATGTTCTATGAGCCACTAGTTGGCATTACGAACCCAAAATTAAAATCACTTGGATGGGGATGTTTTGGCTCTTGGCTCTGTCTACCTCCATTTCCTCCTCCTCTAAGTTTGAATCAGCTGCGAGCCACTCATCCCAGCTGGTGTCTGATCCGGAGTCGGAACTCGACTGACTGGTCACTTCCGGCTTCCAGTACCTTTTTGTCGGGCTCCGGCCCCGCCCACCCCCCTTGTGGGCGGGCTGTTCCCTTCCACTCGGCGGGGTGTTTGCCCAATAAGGGCATTTTTTGAAATGGACCTTCTGATTGGTTCTCTGCCCCTCGCTCGTGATCTTTTCCCTTTTTTGGTCATCCCTATCGGTCTTTTCCTTCTCATTCTCCTCCCCCTCCCGTTTGCATGCGCTTGTTAGTTTTAACGCTTCCCCCCTGTTCCCGCCGGGGGCATCCTCGCCCCGCCCTTCCCCTCTCCACTCGGTGCCATCTTGGGGCACATAGGGCGGTGGTCTGGCCCAGACTTCCTCAGACTCTGGTTTCCCCGTGGCGCCCCTGGCCTCCTCGGCTAACCCACCCCAGAAGCGGGACGGGGTTCGGGGATTGAGGGGACGTGTCGCCCTCTCACAGATCTTTAGGCTCAGCAGAATCGTCATCATCTGGGGGGTGCAAAGTTTGTGGGGCTGCCCCGACTCCCACTTTCAGGGTGACTAAGAAACAGTCCTTTGCCACCCTCCAGGTCTACTCCTCTTGCATGGCCTTCTGCAAGGCCCGTATAACTTTCCCCCAGGACTTAAGGTTTTTCCCACAACCCGAGGACATCGTCTCCTCGGCTAAAGCTTTAGTACATTTATCCCACACTTCAGGGTGGAGAATATCCACCGGACGGTCAATGACCCCAATTTCTAAAAGCCTCGCAACGGCGAGGGTAAAATCTTTGGGTTTACAATCAATACCCCACTGCTTATGTAAGTGTGATATGAACTTCACAAGGGCTTCCATCCTTCTTGTTGGTCCGGGAGCGTCCTCCCCGCCGGGCTGGTCCAGCCGCTCCGACCGCCTATTCACTCGATTCCAGGAGAGTAATTCCTGGGTTTCGGCACCACTTGTTGCCTTCGGAGGCGTGGCGACCTGCTTCAGGAACGGCACGGCGACCAACCCCAGGCCGCTCGGGCTATCAGCTCACAGACACCAATGTGGTGGATGGCAAATGGCGATTATTGGTAAGTGGCGCGGCATTATATAGCTTGGGTTTACAACGTCACTTCCGTCTGCTTACATCATAAGCTAAAAGCTATTGGCTATCCGGAGAGGGGCTCTATATCTTCCATACAGCGCGACATCTTCCGACCGCCAAGCCCTAACTACCTACACCCCCCATTTTGTGGGTGCCAGCAGTGCTCAATGCCAGACCATCCCCACTGGGTTCAGGCACTGAGGGTGATGCAGCCCCAGCTGCGGGATGGATGCATGAGCTCCATAGATAGATCCATGGATAGAGAAAAGATTGAACATTTCAGATGAAGAGTACGCCAGGGGTGTCCCAGCCCTGCACCCCGCCAACTGCTCACTGGCAGGGGAACCCACTGCTCTTCTGGGAGCAGTGCTGCCACCACGGGGGCTTGCAGAAACGGACACAGTGGTGCCGGCAGTCGCATCTCCACCGAGCCTTTGGGCAGCCCCACAGGTGGGAGCAGCCCTCCTGCAGGCACAGTCCTGCCCGGCACAGTCCTGAGGACACCTGGCCACATGCCCTTCCCAGAGGCACACAGTGCTGGGCCTGGGCTCTGCTGGGGTGCTCCTGCCCAGCCCTACGTGGATGGTGCTGCCCAGGCCCATGGAGCTGATTCTGTCTGGCATCATGGGGCTCCTCTTCCTCACCCCCACTGGATTCCTTCTGCCCATCTGCACAGGGCTGTTTCTGCTTGGCCACGTGTCCTCCCCTTGGTCTTTGGCCTCATCCGCCGTCTTCTCCATGTGCGCATCTGCCCTCAGCAGCTCCACTCTAAGGCCCTGGGGCCACCCTCTTGCCTCCAGCAGCCCCGGCTAGAGCTGCTCCTCTTTCCTGGCAGGGTGGAGGGAGGCAACTGCGGGGAGGTGGTGTGTGTGGGGTGTGTCCCACCACAGGCCGCCTCTCGACACTTTGCCATCATTTTTTGCAGGAACTTTTGGTACTGCCTGGTCACTGTGAGGGTGCTGTTGACGATGTGGATGAGCTCCTCAGTGAGCTTCTCTGTGACTGTGGCCATGGCTGAGGGGATGCTGATGGTGGCTCCACATGGCAGGTGCTCTACGCCCTCTCTCTGCCATCCAATGGGGAACTCCTCATGCTTTGGCATCCCTGCCATCCACAAGGAATTCCTCCTCTGTCACCTCCAGGGAGAGGCTCTGGCCAAGGGCTATTCCCAGCTTCCCCACTGGCACCCAGGTTGCCCTGATGGACCAGGAAGGTGCAGTGCCGGGTAGTGTGGAGTGGCTGGAAGACAACGGACATATTATGAGCAATGCAGACCAAGTAACTTTGTTGTAATAGCAGGCCGAGCAGGCCGCACTGTAACAAGCTGCAGGTGTTGGGAAGGACATGTGCAAGGCCAAGGGAGACAAAGAGACTGTGTATTCGCAAAGAGATAAGAGAGTTGGACAGAATGATGAGTAAAAACAGGATGCCTGCACAAGGGGGGAGCAGCGTGTAGGCATCACACCAGGACCAATCAAATGGAGTGCGATGCCGCATGGACAACAGCTAGGTGGCATAAAAGACGCCAAAGGAGACTGATGTAACCAAGCGATTAAACAAGATAAAGGACCTCTGTGGGTCCCTAGCAGATCTGTCCATCCTGCATGTCAACTCCAGAAGAACGGAGAAAATATAGACCACAGCTTTACCTCCAACCAGTCTTCAACAAACTCTGTGCAGAACTTGGGCCAGTCCCATCCACCATAGAAGACGTGCTGTTGACAATAGCAAGAAGACAATCATTTGGGCCATGAGCTTGTAATGTTGTGTTGAAAAATTTTGTAATACCAAAAATGCTCTTTGCAGAAACTGTACTGAACCAGCAGCAATAATATTAAGTTGTGGTAACTGTAGACAGATTTTTGTTATATATTGTAGCCGCTTGTGAAATGCTTATGTTTTGTGTTTAGATTGTCAAAACAGCTTTGCTAATATTACTTTTGAAAATGTTTGTAGGGAATTTTTGAACCTTAAGCCAAATCAACATTTTCCAGAAATATGGATGCCAGAAACTATTGACAGCAGAATTGAAGCTATCTCTTGGTGGGCCGTGACCAAAGCCTTAACTGTTGTTTTAGCTACAAAGAAAACACAAGCTCTTGGTTTGTGGTGCTTGTTTTGTCAGTTGGGAACAAGAACTGTGAGATAATGACATTGCTTGCTTTGATTATAGGGCTGGTAGGAATAATCAACATGCCCTCACAAGGAAAAGCGTGGGTTCCTGCCCAATCACAAACGACCATGTGGGTTACCTGGGCCAACAAGACAGGGCAAGATCCATTTTGCTTATCGTTAGCTACCCCATCTGGCCCATTTTGTACCTGTTTGATTGGGGTCCCTTTAAACCATATGAAGGAGTTTGGGCACCGGAAAACAGGTAAAATATACTCCGAGTACCTCGACCAAGCAACAAATGACTTTTAGACCATCAACAGTGGATCTGTGCAAGCCGATTGGTGCAAATCACTTGGTATTCCAAGAAAGCCCTTGGGGGCTCAAGCGTTCAAAATTGCTCAGGGCCTGAATGTTACGGGCATGGAACCTCAGGAGCGTGACATCTTAGGATCTATGCCGGGAAACTGCTGTTTGATTTTTGGGGTTTACAAGAAAGACATTGACTCCGGTAATTTTAGGATCCACAAACCAAGAAATTACAATACTTGGATTTGTGGAGATGGTGCCTGTCCCGCTGTACCTGCAACGGCACAGGGAGGACCATGCTACTTTGGCAAACTAACATTATTTGCCCCTAGCATCCATCAAATGCTTAACATAAGTAACAAGTTGAAACGTGTCAGACGTACTGTGTACCAATTGGGACCTGAATGAAAAGATGATGCTGAGTTGTGGGAACATCCATCTGTCATTTTAGCATCACTCTTTACACCACAAGTTGCTTCTGCCAAGGCTCTCACTCAATTGAGACGGTTAGCTTGTCTGACAGGAAAACAAATTAACATTACCTCCAAAGTATTAGATGAGCTCACCACTGATGTCAACAGTATACGACATGCTATAATACAAAATCAAGCTGCTATTGATTTTCTGTTATTAGCAAAAGAACACGGTTGTGAGGATTTTGAGGGAATGTGCTCTATGAATCTTTTGGATCATTCTGAGTCCATTCACAAAAAGCTTTTCCAACTGCAGGATAATATGAAGAAACTCACTGTTGTTGAAAATCCTTTCAACGGTTGGCTTAAGAGATGAGGAACCACCGGCTGCTCAAAAACCCTGTTGATGGATGGGTTTCAATTTTTTTGTTATTATCTTTGTTGTGCTTGTTATCTTTTGTTGTATTTTCTCCTGTATGAAGAAAGGTTTGGAATCAATTGTTGATCGAGCCTGGCTTGTCCAAAAAGAAAAAGGGTGATGTGTAGGGGAATTCCTGACAGAACAAGGGCATACTGTACCATTGCAGGAGTTGGACACCCCTGGCCTACAGGTTGCAAATTTACTTTGAAAATCTTGTACTGTCCTTGAATAGGCAGAATAATGAATAATGAGTATTGTACAAGAACAAGGCCAGATGCCAAGCGAGATATGAAAACGGCTAACTAGCACATCCTTATTAGGCGCTTGCAACATGAATACATAATTGACAACCAATCAACAAGTAACGTGAATACGTAACTGACAACCAATCAACAAGTAACATGAATTGCTGCTGCGTTAACAGTTTATTAGAAGTATAAATAAGACAAAGTTGCTGAATAAAGGAGGTCGACATGTAGCCATACTGGTGTAATTGCTGTTACTCGGCTGACTCTCCGATCTGGGACCGTCTTCAGCTGTCCTGCCTCTCCTCAGCGTTTATGGCACTGATGTTACAGCTCTGTGGTGGCACAGGGGGCTCCTGCTTCCCGCGCGCCCAGGCGGTGGGCTCTGGGGCCTGTGTGGGCTGCAGCACCTCAGGTGTGGCACCAGGGACAAGGGCAGGCTTGTCACACAGAAACCGGGTACCCAGGGATGGGAGCCCTTGTGTGGGAAGGGTTTGCTTCCCAGCAGAGGATGCTGGAGGGGATGGCAGGGGGCAGCAGAAGGAGGAAGGAGGTTCCCAGCATGAGAGCAAAGGCTGCAGTGGCCAAGGCCAGAGGGCAACAGGCCTGGGCTGTGCAGCCCTGGCAGGAGAGGGCTTTGCTCTCCCAGGTGGCTCTATAGAACCCTGCGGCCTGTGCCAGAGGTGAAGCTCATTTCCAAGAAGGAGAAGCTGCTGCTGCTGCTACTGCTGCTGAGCAAGTCCCTGGGGGAGGCCAGGCTGTGATCCAGCCCTCCTGTGGCTATCCTGCTGGTGGCAGGGCAGCCAGAGAGCAGCTCTGCAGAGAAGGACCTTTGGGTGCCAGAGGACAAGCAGCTGAGCATGAGACATTGATGCACCCTCATGGCAAATGCCAACAGCTGTGGGGACTGCATTAGGAAAAGCATCGCTGGCCGATGGAGGGAGGTGACCCTTCCCCTCCTCTCAGCACTGCTGCGATGGAGAGACGGGACGCTGCTTTATGCAAGCAAATATCGATTTATTGCACACAGTCATTGGTTTATATATGTTATCAGAGGCCACGTGCTTTAAACTGATTGGTTCTTTAAGCTAAGCATTACATACTAGGCAATCCCTAATTGGTTAACAACAAACAAAGGACACTTTAAGTAAGTGTTTACAGTCATCAGTTAGCAGCAACTTGTTACTTCTGGTCACCATCTTTCCTCATCTCCTTGTCTTTTCTCTGCATGACTCAACAGTCAGCACTCTGTGGGTTGTTATCTATTCACCCTCCTTGTCCCCCCAGGGTTTGTGGCCTACAAGCTGAGGGACATTCCTTTCAGCTAACTGATTGTTACTTATGGTCCTGATTTCCAGGCCCCGTCCTGCAAACACTACTAAGGCCACATCTGGAGTCCTGTGTCTAGGGCTGGGCTTCCCAGGGCAAAAAAGCTGTTGACCTACTAAAGCAAGTTCTGCAAAGGGCCACCAAGCTGCTTGAAGGGACTGGAACATCTTTCCCAGGAAGAAAGGGTGAGAGATCTGCAACTGTTTAGTCAGGAGAAGAAAAAAAAGCCTTGTGAGGTTCTTATGAATGTATACAGAGTTCCATCTGAACCCAAGAAAACACTTTTTGACTCAGGATGATCAACCACTGGAAGAGTTGCCAAGAGAGTCTGTGGAATGTCCATCCCTGGAGATACTCCAAACCCATATAGCCAAGGCCTTGAACAACCTGCTTGAGCTGACTGTGCCTCGGCTAGCACATTTCACTGGATGATCTCGAGAGGTCGCTTCTAATGTCAACATTTCTGTAATTCTGTGAGTATCAAGAGGAAAAGTAGACAGAAAAAATGAACAACACATACCCTTTGAGCACAAAGATGTTGGGGTCCCTGAAGAGGACCCAATCTGGAGAAGGGCAAAAGTGTGAGGAGAAAGGAGCAGCAGAGATGTTCTGTACCATCAACCCCCTCTTTGCTATCCCCCTAGTGCCTCCATGGCTGTGGGTGTGTAGATGAATTGGGAACAATGGTGTAATTTGGCCCTGGGAGAAACTGTGAGGGGCGTCATCATTAATGTTTTGGTCCTTGTTTCTCACAATCAAAATCTGGTTGAATTAGCAATAAATTAAATTGATCTTTGGAAAGACAACACACCATTGGCTATGACAGTGATCGGTTAATAATCTCTCCGTCTTTATCTTGACCAATGAGCGTTGTTGGTTTATTTTCTCCTTTGTCTTGTGGAGTCAGGGGAGTGGATGAACAGCGGGGGACTGACTGGCCACTGCCTAAGCTTAACCCACCACAGGACCATATCAGGACTGCTATGCCCAGAATGGGGCTCTCTAACAAAAGAAAGACCCTGACAGATTGGAGCAAGTCCTGCAGATGCCAGAAGAATGGTTGGGGCATTGAGCACATTATGGACAAGGACACTCAAAGTTGGGATTTTATCTGAGAAATTGTTAAGACTGAGAAACTGGAGTACTGGACCCAGGCCATCTGATGGGACCTCACTCAATGGCCTGTTTAAACATTTCTAAACACACAGCCATGAGCACATGATGTGGCTGAAGGTGTCTGACCACACCATTGGCTGAGAGACCAACTGTAGCAAGAGCTATGGGACATGTGTGGAACAAGTGCCAGCAGGAAACTCCCTCCCATTATATTTCAAAATGACAATGGAGTTTGATGTCACTAAGCCACAGAGGATGACAGAGGTGATGATGAAGCAAAGGTCCCTTTTTGGGGCTACGATGTATGACCGCAAATGGAAATGAGCAGTGTTTGGGACTTGTTGAGGAAAATTTCCCTGCTACATCTTCCCCAAGGTGTCCAAGGTACATGGCACAGACCAGGCTCTTCAGTCCTGCTCCTTTGGTGCCTTGCTTCATTCACCATGACCCCTGGGTCTGCACCAGGACCACCCTGCCCTGTGCCTCCACCCTGCACACTCACACAGCTGAGCTCTACACTGGTGTTTCCCTCTCCCAGGCCCTTCCCAGCCCAGCCCCCCCACAGCTCTGCCCCCCTCCCCTGCCCTCTCCCCAGCCCAGGCAGACACAGCAGCCCACGCTGGGCTGGCCCCATGCAATTGCCCACCCAAAGGGGGCTGCAGAGCTCTGGGCACTCACCCCAAAGACTCTTGCAAGGGCACAGCAGATGCTGGTGATCAGAGAGGGGTCTCATCCTGCCAGTCAGCCCCAGGGCTGGCACCAGCCATGGCATGAGGGGACAGAGGCCAGTGTCTCCCTCTGTCTGCTGCTCTTCTCTCACAGGGACCCTGATTGCCCACTCCCGGCAGCCCCTCTGGGCCAGTCCCTGTCCCCAGCACCAGGCTGCTGGCCTGGGGGCTCCCCAGGCACCTCCTGCTGCACCAGGGACACAGATTACAGTGATGATGATGAGGCCGTTGGCCATGAGGGCAGCCAGGTAGATGCCCAGCAAGAGCCAGAAGTGCAAGAGCTGCAGCTCCTGTGTGTCTGACAATGCCAGGAGGAGGACCTGGGTGACAGAGCTGCTTTTGGGCGTCTGCTGCCTCTGGGCCTGGGGACTCTCCATGAAGGAATATATAATGAGATGTTAGGCAAGCCTTCTCTGATGAAAACCTAGCACCTTTCTCAGAGAAAGCCCACTGAAACGGCCTCCCCGCTTTTTGGAGGACCTTTGGCAGGTCCATCTCAAGAATTGGTTCTGACTGAGGGAGTACAGGAAGCAGGGGGCTCTGCTGTGGGCTCTGGAGGAGTCAGTCCTGCCCTATTACAACAGGTAATAGGAACATGGGGTGACGGAAGATTAAATCCACTCAGGGCATCAAAGGGCTTTTCAGCATTGTCACCTCCAATTCACCCCACTACAGAGCGGAGTTGAGGGGATTTTTCTCTGTGTATTTTGTTCTGGTTGCCCCACCACAGCTGAGGAGTGGTTTTGGCACTGTCATTTCTGCTGCACTCCAGGTGCCATCAGGTGGATCCTGAGAGGCAAAGAGACAGTCCCTTTGTGCAGACTGAGGACAGCCATCTGTCCACCCGCCCTGGTCTCAGCTTCCCTGTGCTGGCAGCTCCTTGACCTGCAGGACTATCACCCCAGATGTTTCACAGAGAAGGAACTGGTCACTGCTGAGAGTAGAAGCATCCAGTTTCCAAGTACAGATCTCAAGTGCACAAGAGATTTCAGAGAGGAATTGGAAATTCCTTGTGAAAAAATGGGCAGCTTATTGCTTCTGAGACACACCTGACTGCATCATCTTCTTCAGTGCGCCCTTCAGCTCCTGGTTCCTCATGCTGTAGATGAGGGGGTTAACTGCTGGAGGAAGCACTGCGTACAGAACTGTCACAACCAGGTCCAGGGATGTGGAGGAGATGGAGGGGGGCTTTAGGTAGGCAAACATGCCAGTGCTGACAAAGAGGGAGACCACGGCCAAGTGAGGAAGGCACGTGGAAAAGGCTTTGTGCCGTCCCTGCTCAGAGGGGATCCTCAGCACAGCCCTGAAGATCTGCACATAGGACAGCAGAACGGAAACAAAACAACCAAAGCCTAGAAATGTACCAAGCACAAGAAGCCATATTTCCCTGAGGTAGGCCCGTGAGCAGGAGAGCTTGAGGATCTGTGGGATTTCACAAAAGAACTGTCCCACAGCATTGCCTTGGCAGAGCGGCAGTGACAGTGTATTGGCCGTGTGCAGCGCAGCATTGAGAAACCCAGTGCCCCAGGCAGCTGCTGCCATGTGGACACAAGCTCTGCTGCCCAGCAGGGTCCCGTAGTGCAGGGGTTGGCAGATGGCCACGTAGCGGTCATACGCCATGACGGTGAGGAGGGAATACTCTGCTGAAACGAAAAAGACAATCAGAAACACCTGTGTAGCACATCCTGCATAGGAGATGTCCCTGGTATCCCAGAGGGAGTTTGCCATGGCTTTGGGGAGAGTGGTGGAGATGGAGCCCAGGTCAAGAAGGGACAGGTTGAGGAGGAAGAAGTACATGGGGGTGTGAAGGATTTGGTAACAGGCTACGATGGGGATGATGAGGCCATTGGCCATGAAGGCAGCCAGGTAGATGCCCAGGAAGAGCCAGAAGGTCAAGCGCTGCAGCTCCCGTGTGTCTGCCAATGCCAGGAGGAGGAAGTGGGTGATGGAGCTGCTGTTGGACATCTGCTGCCTCTGGGCATGGGGAGCTGTCACAGGAAAAAAAGGCAGTGACAAGTCAAGGGAGACTTCTCTAAGCAAAATCAACACCATTTCCCCAGACCATCCCCTGTCATACACAGACATCCTTTACTCTTCGTAGCAGACCTTTCTTCAGTTGTGTGGCTGGAGGCCTGCTTGGTGCTGGTCCTGTGGGCGATGAAGAGCAGGGCATCTGCCCTCGGGCTCTTTATCAGTCAGCCCCACTCCGCAGAAGGGGGTGGGGGGGGCAGGGACCAGTCCTGATGTCAACTTTGTCATGTGAAAGCAGTGCCAGAGTAGAAATGCCTGTCAGCATCTGCACTGCCAGAGCTACAGAATGGGAATGGTGAAGACACTTTGAGAATATTCAATTCTTGTTTAAAATCTCTACCCTCTCTCCTTTTGGTGAGTATTCTTGGATGTCAGAAACTCTCAGCATTTCTGCTGCCATCAGGTGGAACACAGTTGTTATAGATTTGCTAATAAGTTAAGTTTGATTGACTATTTGATTGATTTGATTTTATAAAATTATTTTATAGAATAGAAATATAGAAGCATAAGAAATATATTTTAATGAAACTTATAGTTGCACAGTAAAAGCTGCTATGAGATCCTCTGTACATCCCGTACCACAGCTAGAAGAATGGGCTAGTATCAGTGTTTAAAACTTAGGTAATAAATTTAGGGTTTGAAAGGTTTCTTTGTAGTTAACTAGTCTTCCGTATGTAGAAAGTGTATTGAAATGTCAGAATATAGGATTAATGGGAACTGGGGAGAGTCAACTGGAACAGCTTGTGGTTACCTGCCAAGAAACCGTGAACTTTAGTAAAAGGTAATTCCGGCAGGGGGAGATAGCGACCACCGACTCATACACCACCTACCCAAATCGCACCCCAGATCCATTTCTAGACCTTTCTAAGCTCTACTGCGCAGAATCAGATATAGGAGGAGAGTATGTTATATGACTTTCGGGAAATAATATGGTTATGCATGATTACTTAATGAATATGTATGAATAAGTTCTATATATGGTGTCTGATTTTGAACGTTGGTGTGCATTGATCGTGAGAGGACTCCCTCACGCACCCGTAAAGAAGTGTCTGCTTATCTGCATCACATTGGTGTCAATAAGTTCTTCATTCCGAGATTTCGGTAACACAGAGAGGTCTGTGAGGCAAGAGGATTGCCTGTGGGTGAGTGCCCAGTGCAGGGAGGTGGTCTGTCCATCTGGTTCCCAGTGTCTCTGGGCTTGCACCTTCCTGAGGTGGGGGGTGACCACACTGCCATGTCACCCTGAAAATCCACCAGGCACCGCTGAGAGCAGCCTGACCCACCACAGACCCCTCACCATTTCTTGAGGTCTCAGCACCCCACTTGCAGCCAAGGACACACAGGGCTCATTTCACCCACCCAACAGCATTTTCCCTGTCACAGCATCCCTGCAATTCTCTGTGAGGCTTTCAGATCATAAAGGGTGCGAGGGGACAGGTTTGCATTCTGGAGGGCAACTCACTGCTTGGAAGCAGATTTCAAGTATATAGGCAAGAGTCACCAATATAACATCTGATTCAGAGAAAAAAAAAGCTCAATGCCCATCCCCACAGAGGGCATTGCCCACAGCCCCCCAGGTGGCAGGAAAGCTGGGACACTTGTTCCCATGGACACAGCTGCAGGAATGGACCCACAAGATCAGTGTGTGACTCTGCAGCTGAAACACCCATCCCCAGAGAGCCTGACAGCAAGAGCAAGAGAACAGTAACAAATAACAGAGACAATGGAGAAAGGAGGCAAAACAGAGTGAGGGTGCCGCTGAGAGAGGTCAGGGCGAGCGTGCCAGGCACTGAGGGCAGCGCTGCCCTTGCCCAGCTCTGCTCGCCACCTCCCACACACCAACATTTCTGGGCAGCTGCTCTCAGCCCCTGTGCTCTGCAGAGGGGCCGGGGCACGTGGCTGGAGAGCTGCCCTGCGACTCTGCTGGAGCTCTGGCTGCAGAGGGGGTGGCTCATTCCTTGGGACCCCCAGCCCTGAGGGCAGAGGCTTTGCTGGGGGGAGAGCAGGCCAGGGGGATGCCTCAGAGGAAGGGCTCCTTTAGTCCCTGACATTATCCCAGCTGCACAGGGTTTCCCTCCTGGGAGGTGTTTCCCTGTGCCAGGTCTTTCCCTGTCGGTGCTCGCAGACCCCATCCCAGCCTCTGTGCACTGGCCCCACACAAACCTGCCTGTCTGCAGGGCACTGGCTGGGCACAGAGTCCTGTCTGCAGAGGGAAAGTGCAGCTCTAAACGACCCTGATGGCTCCAGCGAAGATGCTGCTGCTCCTGTTCATAGACAGAGGAGTGGCTGAGGGCACTTCAGAAGCTCCTTATCACTCACAGTTCCAGCTAGGAGTCTCAGGGACTTCTTCCAACTAGAGATCTCCTTTTCCATCTCTCCCTTCCCGCTCCTGCCCCCAAGAGCAGGAATCCGAGAACAAAGACTGAGGAGAGCCGTGTATTATGATAGCAAACTCTGCCCTGACCTTCCTCTTGAAATTAGTCTTCCAGACATGTCCTTAGGGTAAACTAGACCTGAGAGCAGCCCTGAACCATGCAGCATCCAGGCAAAAGGAAATGAATCCTTCCCTACTGGGTGTCATTCGGTTTCACCACTGAGCTGTGGGAAGCTCCCCGGCAGGCTGAGAGGTGCCCCTGGCAGGCGGCAGAGCCCCTGCCCCAGCACACAGCCCCCGGGGCTGCAGGGACCCTGCTGGCAAGGACAGCCCTGGGCACCCCTGCCTGCACAGCCACCTTCACAGCCCTGCAGCCGGCCCTGGCACAAGGCAGCCCACATGCCCTGGCCCTCCCACGCTGCAGCAGGGAAGCCCTGCTCTGCAGCACACTGGCCTCCTCCACAGCAAAAGGCTCCCACACGGTCCCACAGGCTGGGGGTGCCCCAGCTGCTGCAGAACCCGGCTAGGAACTGCAGAGGCATGGCCCTGCAGCCACAGACTCACCGGGTCAGGGGCTGTGCAGATTTCTCCAACAGTGAGCTCGGAGCAGCCTCCCACCAAGGTCTGCTTTTGAGCTCTCCCTGCCTCCCTTCTCTGCCCCTCTGGGCTCCTCCAGGTGCCCCTGGGGCTGCATGGGAACCTGCTGGGGAACAGCCGGATGCAATCACTGATGCTCCCTGCCTCAGCTGGGCAGAGACACTTCTGTCCAGCAGTGGCATTTCTCTGAGGAGAAAAACTTTTGTGCATCAGTATCAACTTTTGTTAACCCATTATGAGACAGGATAACAGGAAGACTGCAGCAAAGGATCTAAGTGCTCCTAAACAGCGTCTGTGTATGTGTGTGTCTGGTGGTTCTACAGGCAGGGGCGGGGAGGATGTCTTCAGTGCTTCAGTAAGCATTGCAGAGTCAATTGAAGCACCTCACTGCATAGTCCTAGGGGTACAAAGACTCAGCTCTCCTTTGCCCAGGCCAGGTCTCTGCTCTGAAGCAAAGCCTTTGCACCCACGGGCTCGGGGACACTTGGTTCCAGGTTTCCTCATGGCAGAGCTGGGCTGGTGCCACAGCTGGGGGGCTTCAGCCCAGATGGTCAGCAGTGCCCTCAGCCAGGGGCCCACGCAGAGGCAACTGTTGCCAGTGCTGTTGCAGACAGAGCTGTGACACTGAGGAAACCAAGTGCCAAGGTAGGTGGCAGAGCTCAGCACAGCTGCTCTGCAAGGACAGCAGCCTCCACCAGTTCCAACATTCAAAATGGAGTTTATACTTGTGAGACAATTTCAGCGAATCCTAAGGAGTGTTCACTCCTTCAGCACAAGCCACTGCCTGCCAGTGTGTGACCTGGCACCTGAACTCTGCTGCTCTCCTGCCTCACTCCCCATAGGAGATGAGACTCCAACATTTCTTTGCTTCTAGAACCAAGGTGGACACAAATGATGCAGGATTTTAGATCCAGTTGAGCATCACAGCTGTTGGCCCATCTGGCAGCTGTGCTAGAACGCTGATGCAAAGAATCTGCAGACACCTAAAGGAACATTGTTACTGTATTGTCCTGTGACTGTCAGCAGGTGGTTACTTGACCACTGGCTTGCAGGATCCCACCAAGCCTCTGTCTTGATGGGATCCAAGCCTCTGTCTCACTGCTCCCCTCCTTCTTCACTCGCCTTGATGTCTATAGGGTTGTTCTCTCACATAATTCTCACTCCTCTCCCTTTGTGTTTTGTCCTTTTTGCCTTAGGTTATTACAGACATACCACTAGAATTGCTTATTGGATCAGGTTTGGGTAGTGTCTGGTCCATTTTGGAGTCAAATGAAAGTGGATTTATTGCCATGGAGTCAGCTCTTGATCTCTTCTCACCTTTGCCAGACCTACAAACACCGTGACCACCACAAACCCTTGCCATGTAAACCCACGGGATCTCTAAATTCCCCAATAGGATGTGAGGTTATTGATCCTAAGGCTTCCTCACGCTGGTTAAATAAGACTTTTTCCCATTCCTCTCCCTGATTTAGGTTATTTCACAGCAGAGTTACCCTGAACCGCACCTGTGTCCCCAGGGCCAAGCTCAGACATGTAACAAAAAAAAATAATAATGGGTACCAAGTGTCCAAGGTCCGAGGAAAGCAAAATGTTTTACTGCAGAGCATGCTGGCGTGGGGGACAGAGGTCACTGTGGTGGTGAAATGAGATGTCCCTAATGAGAGCAAACCATGCTGTCCTTGGGGCCAGAGAGATGCAGGCGTGGACTGTGCAGTGCTGGCAGGAGAGGGCATTGCTGCTGTGATGTCTCTGCATCACCAGCGGAGTTGTGGTTCAGCTGTAGTTGATGCCCAGGAAGGACAAGGTCCTTTTGATTGACAATTGTCAATTGACAATTGTCAATTGTCAATTGACATTGTCCTTGACAATGGACATCCCATGATCTAGGAACCCTTTGAAAATCATTGGTCTGTTTCTCTATTGCCTCACCACAGCGATGACTTTCAACAGTGCTGGCTAACTGGGGAGGTCCATGAAGACTGAAGGTTAGTCAAGTGGTGCCCACCTACAAGACAGGCAGCAAGGAGGATAACTAGAGGCCTGTCAACCTGATGTTAGTGCCAGGGAAGGTTGTGGAGCTGATCGTCCTGAGCACCATCAAGGAGCAGGTGCCGGAAAACCAGGAGGTCATGCCCAGCCAGCATTGGTTTATGGAAAGCAGGTCCTGCTTGATGAATCCGATCTCCTTCTGTGACAAGGTTGTTACCGAAATCTCGGAATGAAGAACTTATTGACACCAATGTGATGCAGATAAGCAGACACTTCTTTATTAACGGCCGGGTGCGTGAGTCTTCTCACGATCAACGCACACCAGCTTTCAAAATCAGACACCATATATAGAACTTATTCATACATATTCATTAAGTAATCATGCATAACCATGATATTTCCCGAAAGTCATATAACATACTCTCCTCCCATATCCGATTCTGCGCAGTAAAGGTTAGAAAGGTCCAGAAATGGGTCTGGGGTACAATTTGGGTAGGTGGTGTATGAGTCGGTGGTCGCGATCTCCCCCTGCCGGAATTACCTTTTACTAAAGTTCACGGTTTCTTGGCAGGTAACTACAAGCTGTTCCAGTTGACTCTCCCCAGTTCCCATTAATCCTATATTCTGACATTTCAATACACTTTCTACATACGGAAGACTAGTTAACTACAAAGAAACCTTTCAAACCCTAAATTTATTACCTAAGTTTTAAACACTGATACTAGCCCATTCTTCTGGCCTTGGTACGGGACTGTACAAAGGATTTCATAATAGCTTTTACTGTGCAACTGTAAGTTTCATTAAAATATATTTCTTAACCCTCTATATTTCTATTAAAAATGATTTTATAAAATCAAATAAAGTCAATCAATCTTAATTTATTAGCAAATCTGTAACAAGGTGACCTGCCTAGTGGATGAGGGAAAGGCTGTGGATACTGTCTACCTGGACCTTAAAAAAGCCTTTAACACTGTCTCCCACAGCATTCTCCTGCAGAACCTGGCTGCTCATGCCTTCGATGGGTGTTCTCTACACTGGGTTAGAGCTGGCTGGACAGCCAAGCCCCAGGAGTGGTAGTAAATGGAGTGACATCCAGGTGACGGCCCATAAGGAGTGGTGTTCCCCAGGGCTCAGTGTTGGGGCCAGTCCTGCTTCAGAACTTTAATCAATGATCCGGCCAGGGGGATTGCGTGCACCCTCAGTGAGTTTGCATACAACGTCAAGTTGGGTGGGAGGGCTGATGTTCTTGAGGGCAGGAAGGTTCTGCAGAGGGATCTGCACAGGTTGGGCTGTTTGAGTGAGTAAAATTGTATGAAGTTCAACCAGGAGAAGTGCCAGTTCTGCACTTGGGTCACAACAACCCCACACAATGCTACAGGCTTGGGGCAGAGTGACTGGAAGGCTGCCTGGTGGGAAAGTACCCTGAGGGTACAAACCTGAGGTTGACAGATGGTTGAGCATGAGCCAGCAGTGTGCCCAGGTGGCCAAGAAGGCCAATATCATCCTGTCTGGTATCAGAAACAGTGTGGCCAGCAGGACCAGGGCAGCGATTGACCCCCTGTACTCGGCACTGCTGAAGCCACACCTTGAACACTGTATTTCCATTTTGGGCCCCTCACTTCAGGAGAAACTTTCAGGTGCTGGAGTATGTCAGGAAAAGGGCAACAAAGCTGGTGAGGGTCTGGAGCCCTGGTCTGTTGAAGAGCAGCTGAGGAAACTTGGATTCCTTAGTGTGGAGAAGAGGAGGCTCAGGGGGATCTTACTGCTCTCTAAAACTAGTTGAAAGTCAGTTGTAGATGGGTGAGGGTAGGTCTCTTCTCTCACATAACAAGAGACAGGGCAAGAGGAATCTGCCTCAAGTTACACCAGGAGAGGTTTACATTGGGCATGAGGCTAATCATCTTCACTGCAAGGGTGGTCAAGCATTGGAACAGGCTGCCCAGGGAGGCGGTGGAATCACCAGCCCTGGAGGTGTTTCAAAAGTACATAGATGCAGTGCTTTGGGACATGATTTAGTGGTGGAATTGGCTGTCCTGAGGTAACAGGTGGATTTGATGATCCTTGAGGTCTTTTCCATCCTAAATGACTCTCTGTTTCTATGATTCTATGATATTGCAAGCCTACCTAGACAAGCTGCTGAGAAAGCTGGTCTAGCTCACCCTGCCTCAGTATGGAGGTTGAACTAGAGAGGTCAGTCCAAGCTGAAAAGAAGCCATAAGGCTAAGAGAACATATATAAATTGTGTCAACATCAATATAGGAGTTCATGTGAAGAATGTTTCTCCATTCAAGTTACTTTTCTGAAATGTGTTTGATAAATGAGGAAGAAGGAAGCCTGCTTTTCTATGGTCAGGTGGTGGGCCAGGAGGAGGGTGATGGAGAGGTATGGTATTAGGAGGGCAATCGTGTCTCAGGAACCCCTAATGCAGGAGGAAGTTCATGGCTTTGAAGGGGCCTGTGAGGCCAGTTCTGTCTCTGGAGGTGACAGGCCAGCAACAGGAACATGTGGCTGGGGAAGTCCCTCTGCCAAGGTACAGCATAGGACCTCTCCAGGAAAAGGGCTGGGATACAGGTTGTCATGTCCATTTTGCCTGTGAACACGACAGGACAGCAGCAGGCATGTGGTGTAGAAGACCATATGGACATTATTTCTCTGTGGTAAGGGGAAAGACCACGAGAAAAAGCAAACATTGTTGGTTCCCTGCATAATGGGGGGTTCCTGCGACCGTAAAGCTTTCCTGGGTAGTGGGAAAAAGCAAGAGAGAGGAAAATATTTCACAAAGTGTAATGTTGAAAATCGAGAGTGGCTATCAGGAGGAAGAACTGTCACTCCAAGGGTCCTGCTGTTGTGCAAGAGCTCAGCCAGAGGGAGTCTGGATCAGCCCATGGCTTTGTGTTTCAAGGAACAGCCAGTGAGAGTGGAGGTACCTCAGTGAACACATGGAACTGTTGGGGTGAGAGCAAGGCGGGGCAGCGAGATGGTGCCTACAGCCTGCAGGGAAACAGGGGCAGGTGTCCAACCATGTAGAACAACCTGCGGTGGAGATGGAAATGTGTTTTAGCAAGTCTGGAAAGCCTGAAGAGAACCCAGCTCTTTGTCCCCTTGGCTATGGCAGTTGTCTCTGCCACTGAGGCCTGTGAGAAGACATGTTGTCCTCATGGCAATGAGGTATCATTGCCTCCTTGCTGCCCCATGGGGAAACTGAAAGTGGTTGTGCCATTGTTGCCCTTAAGACAGCAGTTAATCCACCACCTTCCATGGTCCCCAGGAAAAGCCCTGAGCCCTGTGTGAGGGACAGCACTGACCTTCCCACAGGCTGCAGGTCACGGCTTGGCCTTTCTGCTTCATCAAGCAAGCCAAGGCTTTGCTCAGCAGCAGAGCTGCCTGAACAGCGCCTTTGCCTAGCTGCACTCACAGCCTCCAAGGATGGGCTCTAACAAGGCCATGGGGACGCTTCCTCGGTCATGGCCCTCAGCGGGGCTTGTTAATGCTTCCAGAGACTTTGGGGTTTGCTCCTTACTTGATGTTCTTGAAAGGTTTCTTCAGTCTCCTCTCATGATCTGAATTCACAGCACCAAAGACACCCTAGGCTCATTACAAGGCAGAAAGCCCTGACAAGCCATGTCTCTCCCATCAGGGACAACTGGTCTTCAAGTCTTGCTTGCACAGGTAAGGAGATAAGTTTCAGAAGTACAGTGAGAGAGGAAAGCAGGTAATGACCACTCTGGAGAAGTGATAGAAGACTCTTCCAATTGCTCTTGATGCAGTGTCTCCTTAATAGGTGTGGCCAGGTGGGAAAAGCAGTCCCTGGAGCTAAACACTGTTTGGACAGCCTTGCTCCTCAACTCTACAGCCCCACTATTTTAGTCCTCAGCCCCATGGGACTTACATCACCTTACATGAGACTTCTTCAACCAACTCTGCAGCTGAATATAGCAAGTGCTTGGCAGCAATTATTTTCTACTTTCCTTAGAGAACAGGGTGTTAAAGACAAATAAAAGAGGGCTTTCTTATGGAGGGGGTGTGTGTAGGGGAATGGGTTAGAAATTAATAAATAAAAAATATATTGCTCAGCTGTATTATTGTTAGTTCAAGCAGATCCCCATGAAGTCTGTTGCCACAACTGAAGAGTTGCCCATAGGGAATATTAGAGACACCACTGAAAGACAGTCCAACTTTTCCTCTCTGAACCTTAAAGGAGAAGCTACATAGGTAAAACGGATTGGCGTGATCATAGAGGAAGAGAAGAAAGGCATCAGGAGATGAACTTCTTAACCCAGAGCTGTAAATCAGGAAACCAGGACGTCGGCGTATTCCCAATGTCTTGAATTCCATAGAAGGTGTCAACTTTCTGGGACTTATGACAAATATTACGATGTTTCCAAATCTTTTTTATATCTGTAGAAATCCCCCCATTTTAACGTACATATACTCAATAACTGGTATTAACAACAGCACAGGCTCTGCCTTCAGACACCAGCTTCATATCTAATGCCATTCCATTTTGCACAGCTATAGGGACTATTTCTCAAACTTCTTCCTGCAAAGCCTTCATGGCACCTGCAGGGTCCTTGGCCATCTCTTCCATTGCTGTGCATCTCTTTATCACTGCCTTCTCCAATTCAGGAACCGCTAACCAAGGAGTAACCAAGGCCACAAGAAGGTGGATGATCTGGGCTATCATTATGACACCCATGACATCTGAGAAGCTCATAGGCCACTAGGAGGCACGTGGCCATGTTGGCAAGTTTGAGGTCCCTGGAGTCTCCAGTTCCTAGGGGATTGGCCACCAGCAGCCCAGCTGGTTATGGCTGCAGTAAGAAAGGCACTTGGACTCTGAGACAAAGTGTCATTTCAAATGGCCTTTGTTAGAGCAAACTCTCCACACACGGAGACAATCGTGTCAGCTGTATTCCGTCCCTTCTGAGGCTGGGAACACGGAGTTTACAGCCTTGGGAGGGTGGTGCAGCAAGTTGTGCGGATCCTGCCTGCAGAAGGCTTATCCCACATTGTCTCCTGTGAGATCTTGAAGTGCTTTCTGCCAGGGAAACCCATTCTAGTCATCACTTCTCGTGTTCTAAGAGGAGATGTTCACTTGGGAGTTGGTAACTGCAGTCCCAGGTAAAGGTAGGGGCGTGGGGTTGGCCATTCACCAGCAGCTTCCTGCAGATTTCTTCTTCCAATATGGCTTATTCTGCAACCCAGGGACACACTCAGCACAGACCAGCCTGAAGGCCAAGAGGTACGTGGAGCACAGCACAGGCCTGCTCAGGTTTCCTGTGACACTCATCACTAACTCCTCCATGTACAATGGTCCTCTGCTCAGATTCTCTGAACCTCCTGATGAAAGTTAGAAGGAGAGCAATATCTCCTTTAGAGCACTAGAGAAAGGGACCTGTACTTGAAGTCCTTTCATTGAAGGGCAGGTGGAAGGTGATGCCTGAGCTGACTTGGTGGGAATGCTCTCCTGGACTTGTTTTGAACAAAAAGACAAGGCAGGAATGGTTCCAGATGTGGAGGGCGGCTTTGACTGGAGTATGGGTGAAGGTGGTGTGAGAAATCAAGGGACTCTCTCAAAGCTTGTTTACATCCCTGATGAGCGCTGTGAGGCTTAACAGTTGTGAACAGACACTGTGCAAACAGCTGCCTGACATAAGATTTCGGCTGGGGTCAAGGGCAGGCCACATGGCTTTGAGGGCTGTGCCTAGACATGGACAATAACCGCTACCTGTGCAGTAATCGCGTGTGCCCCACAGAGGAGTGCGGTATGTCCTGTTTGGGAAATGCCCCCCCTGAACACCCTAGCAAAGACTGTGCTACCAAACAATATGTGGGGATGCACAGATCCCCATCACCCATGTGAATGGAGACTATGGATCAAGGGGAAGCTGCTGGATCCATGGTGGTGACTTTCTCTTGCAACTCTATCTTGACTGATTGCTAGATTTCTTTCTTTCCAATCTTTCTCTCTTCCCTGTCACTGTTTTCTTACCACAACACGTGAATGTTTTGTTTACAAAAGTGCTCAATACATTTCCTTTATTAAAGGCTACTGACCTTGTTTGTGTCTATCTCACTCTGAGAATCACAAAGAATCATCCCAGCTTGGGTCATCCCAGACCGGAACATGTGGTGACAGAGTAGAAAACCCTGAGAGAAGTCAGCAAGAAAAGTTGTAGCAGGGTTGGGTAGAGAGGAAAGATCACCTCCAACAACCCTTGGGCAGTGCTCTTCATAACAGCCCAGGATGCCGTGGGCCTTATTTCTTTGAAAGGTGCAAAGCCAGGAGAAGAGGAGGCTTTGGGGACACCTAAAAACAGCCTTCCCATATCTTCTTGGGACACAGCAGCAAGAAAAGGCAGCCAGGGTCTTGCCTGTTGTGCATGATGGGAGCAAGAGAGCTAATGGGCATCAGCTGAAGTAAGGGAGGACAATCTTTCTCCCCATGAAGCCAGTCAAGCACTGGAGCATATGTCCCAGAGACCTTGTGCCATGTCCATCCTTGGAGATTTTCAAGACCCACATGAAGGAAGGCCTGAGCTACCCAATCTGACCCCATAGCTCATCCTGCTTTGAGCAGCACATTGGCCTGGACACCTCCTGAGGTCCCTTCCAGCATGAATGATTCTGCATCTCAATCCAGCATGGATCTTGCCTTCATGATGGGAGGGCAATCACCCAGGTTCCCAGCAGCTGTTGAAGCCAAACAGAAAGTTGGTCAGATGACCTGTGACTTTCTTTTCCCACTCCAAGCATTATTGCTCCAATACAGGGTTGCTCGGCAGCTACGTCCAGAGAACCGTGATTGATTCCAATTCTTCACCTTTTCCTTCCTTTGTCCCTCTTTTCCCTTGCACAACTGCTTCCCCTTGACCATCCTTGTATCCCCCCATGCAAGCAGCCAGCCCAGCCTTTCCCTTCCCTCCCTGGCCTGTGCCTTCCTTCCTTTGGTGACTGAACTTTTCAGAGGGAAAGGAGGGAAGGAGTGGCTGGGTGGCTGCTGGGTTATTTCCCAGAGACAAGCCATTATGGTAAGGAAGATGTGTATAACTGGGACGGGGTTCAGGAAGGAAGAGAGGCATCTGAATGTCCCTAGGACTTGGAGGGCCATGGTGTCCTTTCATTGGCCACCTCATTAGAAATCAAGCTGGGAAGTGAGCCTGAAATTCTGAATCTACAAGGTCCAAGGACAGAAAAGGCTGTGTCTATGGCTGTGCCTGGAGACCCGCACACCTACAGCATAGATGACCCTGGGCCTGAATCACCTCCCTTGCTTCAATGGTGTCCTGGAGCCATGGACAAAGCTTTGGGCCCTAGGCCCCAGGTGAGGCTGGTCAGGGCCAGGAAGGCCTAGGGATGCTCTCAGAGCCCTGCCCTGCCCCCATGGGATCCCACCTGCTAGTGCCCTCAGCAGGCCAGCTTCTTATTCT
This sequence comes from Falco peregrinus, assembly GCF_023634155.1. Classification (NCBI taxonomy): domain Eukaryota; kingdom Metazoa; phylum Chordata; class Aves; order Falconiformes; family Falconidae; genus Falco; species Falco peregrinus. Next base: position 88,608 of record NW_026599632.1, read on the forward strand.
CTCCTCTCCAAGGGCTGTGCACTGTTGCTTTCCTTCCCCACATGCCTGGGGATCAAGGAAACCACAACTTCATAGTCACTACAACCAAGGCTGGCACTGGTCTTCAATTCCCTAGAGCTGCTCTTCCACTTTGGGGAGACCTAGGTCCAGAGGAGCATCAGACTGGGTGGGTTGTTGGGTCTGGGGAACCTGACCACAAGCCCCTGGACTCTTGGCATCCTTGCTTACCTGTGCAGTGAACACCAAGGAGAGTGACGCCCCCAGAATAAACCAGCCTTTCCCACCCATTGTTTCTCCTCCCATAGTATCTCACAATCCAAAAAATATTAATTGGTAAGAAATTAATCATTGGCAAGACAACACATCTTTGGATATGACAGGGATCAGTAAGTGATCTCCCTCTCTTTATCTTGACACACAAATGTTGCTGGTTTATTTTCTCCCTCTGTCCAGTTGAGTCAGGGGAGTGAATGAGCAGCTGGGGCACTGGCTGGCTTCAGGCCAAGGTTAACCCACCACAGGACCACATCAGGATTGCTGTGCCCAAAATGTGGCTCCCCAGAAAGAGAAAGACCCTGGCAGATTGAAGCAGGTCCTGCAGAGGTGAGAAGGATGGGTGAGACCTGGAGCACATTATGGACAAGGAGAGGCTGAGAGAGTTGGGGTTTTATTTGAGGAATCGTTTAGAGTGAAAGGCTGGCGCACTGGGCCCAGGGCATCTGCTGGGATGGCAACCCTTGGCCTGTTTCAATATTTGTCAAAACAAGGCCATGAGCACATGATCCGGCTGGAAGTCTCTGACCACGTCCTTGGCTGAGTGACCAACTGTATCAAGAGCTATGGGACACTTGTGTGTAAGAAGTGTCAGTAGGAAAATTAATCACTTTATATTGGAAATGCCAATGGAGTTTGGTCTCACTAAGCCACCAAGAAGGATAGAGGTGACAATGCAGCAAAGGTCCCTTGTTGGGGCTGGGACCACACAGGGAAATGAGAAGTGTTTGGGACTTCTTGGGGAAATTTTCCCTGATGCATCCTCCCTGGGGTCTCCAAGGAACATGAAACAGTGCAGGCCCTCTCCTTTGGTGCCTTGCTTCCTTCAGCATGACCCCTGGGTCTGCACCAGGACCGCCCTGCTCTGTACCCCACCATGCACACTCACACAGCTGAGCTCTACACTGGTGTTTCCCTCTCCCAGGCCCTTCACAGCCCACCCCCCCCCCCCCCAGCTCTGCCCCCCTCCCCTGCCCTCTCCCCAGCCCATGCAGACACAGCAGCCCACGCTGGGCTGGCCCCATGCAATTGCCCGCCCAAAGGGGGCTGCAGAGCTCTGGGCACTCACCCCAAAGACTCTCACAAGGGCACAGCGGATGCTGGTGGGCAGAGAGGGGTCTCATCCTGCCAGTCAGCCCCAGAGCTGGCACCAGCCATGGCATGTGGGGACAGAGGCCAGTGTCTCCCTCTGTCTGCTGCTCTTCTCTCACACAGACCCTGATTGCCCACTACTGGCAGCCCCTCTGAGCCAGTCCCTGTCCCCAGGGACTGTTGCCATCTGGGCTTGGCCTCTGCAGCCTTTGCTCTCATGCTGGGAACCTCCTTCCTCCTTCTGCTGCCCCCTGCCATCCCCTCCAGCATCCTCTGCTGGGAAGCAAACCCTTCCCACACAAGGGCTCCCATCCCTGGGTACCGGTGTCCGTGTGACAAGCCTGCCCTTGGCCCTGGTGCCACACCTGAGGTGCTGCAGCCCACATGGGCCCCAGAGCCCACCGCCTGGGCATGGGCAGCAGGAGCCCCCTGTGCCACCACAGAGCTGTGACATCAGTGCCGTAAGCGCTGAGGAGAGGCAGGACAGCTCCCACGGCTTTGGTGGCAGGTAGAGACACAAGGTCTGTAGGGGCAACCTACAGGAAAGATGAGGAGTGGGGGATGCTCTGTGTGATGTCAGGGCAGCTCAGACACATGGAGGTCTTGTACTGGACAGGCAAAGAGGTTGAGTGAGAGCTTGTGTGTGGATCAAAGGAGAGACCAGAAAGAATCACACAGTGGTAGGAATTAGTTGTGGTGTGACCCTGGCCATAGCCTAAACACCCAGAATCAGTTGCTCACTGACCACATACACGTCCAGCATGACTGGGGAGAGGATCAGAGGAAAACTCACAGGTCAGGGCAAAGTTCAATAGGAGAAGCAAAAGCTTTGTGTGAAGAACATGCACTCCATGCTAGCCCAAGCCAGGACAGAGTTACAGGTCATACGGTCAGGGTGAGGAATGAACAATGTCTTCTTCACATGCTCTGAGGCAATCTGTGGATGACAGGGTCTGGCTTTTCTGGAGGAATCAGTCTCCTTGGTATTCACTGCACAGGTAAGCAAGGATGCCAACAGCCCAGGGCCTTGTGGGCAAGTTCCCCATGTTCAAACAGCCCATCCAGTCTGATGCCTGCCTGGACCTGGCACTCCAAAAAGGAAGAGCTGCTCAAGGATGTGAAGACCAGTGCCAGTGTTGGTTGTAGTGAGTGTGAAGTTGTGGTGACCCTGATCCCCAATTAGGTGGAGAAGGAGGTCAGCAAAGCACAGCTCTGGGACAGGAGGGAATGAGAACCTGGCCTTTTGAGGGCCCTGGCAGGTGGGATCCCGCGGAGCCAGGGACCAGAAAGCATCCCTATGCCTTCCTGGCCTAACCAGCTTCATCTTGGGCCTCCACCTAAAGCTTTCTCCATGGTTCCAAGAGGCCATTGAAGCCAGGCAGTAGTTTCAACTCCAACGTGATCCATGCTGTAGATCTGCAGGTCTCTAGGCAACATTTTAGACACAGCACTGCCTGTCCATAGACCTTGTTCATTTGGCCTTCAAGCTCATTTTCCCAGTTGATTCTTGATGGGGTCTCCAATGAAATGAACTATGACCCTTTAAATCCTAGGGCCTTCTGCTTCCTTACTGCTCATCCCTTCATCAGTTGTTAGGAGGAGGAGAAGGAAAAGCAGGTTCTGGCTGTCAAGGACTGAAATGGAGGAGCAAAACTGTTACCTTCAGCTCCTTTCATATAGGCCTTAAATCTTTCACAGGAACCAGAAAGCACTGAGATTCCTCCACCTCCCCACCTTTTAGCAAAGAAGTTCATAATATCCAAGCAGAGCATTTGTTTCCATTCTGTTTACAGCTTCAAGCACCCCATGATGTGGAGGTTGGTCATTGCATTATCTCCTGCCAAGAACGTCCTTATTTCCACACCTGAGGATTGCCTATCACATTCCTGCCAGGCACCACAGCTCCAAGACTGGCTTCATCCTCCTGACCACCTCCCCGTTGGGACTGGCAGGTCACTAGGAGGCTCCCAAGGCCTTCCCTTGTGCAGGCAGAACAAGGGCCTTGCCCTCAGTTTCCCCTCCCAGGAAAGTGTTCCAGCCCCTGAGCATCTCAGTGACTCTTCACTGAACTCACTCCCAGTCATACACATCTTCCTTGCTGTCATGGGTCCTGTCTCGAGGCACTGAGACACTTCTTGCCTCAGTCCCTCCCCAGTCAAGGCCCAAAAATGAACACAGCAGTCTACACACGGTGTAATGGGCGATGAGCATGGGGACATCATCACTTCCCTCACTCTCTTGGCAAGGCACCTCTTCATACACTCCAGGACACTGCTGGCTGCCTCTGCTACCAGGTCACAGGGTGGGATTGTGTTTTGCCTTCTGTCCCCCAGCACCACCAGGGCCTTTTCTGCACAGACACTGCCCAGCCAGGCAGGTCCCAGGCCCTGCAGCTGCAGGGTGTTAGTCCATCCAAGGGAGGTGCAGGCCCTGCCCTTGGTCCTTCCTGCATCTGTGCAGCTCCTGACAGGGCAGCCATCCCACCTGCCAGGTTTTCCCTGGATGGCATCCCTAGGGCACAGGAATGGGCCTCCGTGTTCAGGGCCATCACCAGACATTGTGGCAGTTGCCTCCACTGGGTCATGTGTACAGCTCCTAAACTGTACCACGCACAGATCAGTCCCCTGTGCTACCCGCAATGCCCCAGTATGTCCCAGTGGCCTCCAGGTGGGGTGTCAGCCCCTCACCATTGCTCTTTCAGCCTGACCATCCAGCTGGTGTTTTACCCATCTCTTTCCATACGCACCCAGAGTGTCATGGCCTCACTGGGGCAGAACACTGAGGGAGACCATGGGCAGAGTTTTGCTGAAGCTGAGGGAAATGACATCCACTTTGTAGCTCCTCACGCACAACTGCAGGCTGTCAGGTTGGCGAGGTGTGATTTACCTGTGGTGATGCAAGTCGAGGTGGACTTAAAAGAAACACTACGTCTGCTTGGCTGGGTTCAGACAAAATGGCCTTTATTGTTTATACAAACTATTTATATATCTTAGACAGTGCAGGTGTTAGACCCTGATAGGATTTTGTGTCCTTCTTCTTGCTTGCTCTTTGCTGTTGCTGTAGGTGCCCGTATGCTGCGGTTCTAAGTTCCGATTCTTCACATCCTGTTTATATAACTGACAATTTGTGGCTGTCTTAAAGGTACAGGACTAAGTCTTTGAAGTCAACTAACTTATCTGCAGACCCGCTGCAGACCCCAACATTTACCCTTGAGAAATCCACCTGGACAGTTACCCTCTCAGGTGACAGAAGTGGGGAGTGAGTTTTTTTATTTATGACACTTGATCATGCTTCACATTGCTTGCATATATGAAAGATCCATCTGCGTCTGTGTGCACCCAGAGCTCTAAGGCAAACAGGTGGGAGACGATGCAAAGGACCTGTAGAAACCACCTGCAGAATTGAGAATTCTTATGTAAGGAGAAGGGATGTAAAGTCCCCGGGGACAATGAGAAAAAGGGTGGGCTTGGGGACATTCAGAGCAAGGTTGTCCACCCTGTGTCAGACCTCAAGGGACAGTGTTTCCTACCACTCCAGACCTCCTCAGGAGAACCTCTGCCTCATTATAAGTTGGAGAATGCTGCTAGAACCTCTCCTCTAACCTAAAAAGTAGCAAAATATAAGCGATGAAATAAAAATTAATTATTTTCAGGTGCACTTTGAACTCCTCTCTCTTATCTACAAGAATAGGACAGATTCAATTAGCTACACAGGTCTCCAAGACTGGAAGGAAATGACAAAAAGATAAACACCTCATTAGGGCATTGGGGGCTCCTGCCATGAACCTGAGCTACTGAGAAAAGACTGAACCAGCAACTGAAGGAATGCAAGTCAGAAGCAATACTGAAAATACCTTCAAATATTAATGGGTCCCAATGAGGGCCGTTACTAAGAAAGTGTCCCCATGGACTCCTTAGGGTAGCTAGTAGAGGCCAGAAGTGCAGGTAGGCAAAGGTACTGTGTCAGTGCTTGTAATACTGCAATTATCCATTTTTTTTATTTTATTATTTTTTTGATGAAGCAGAAAGGCCAAGCCCTGACCCCCAAGCCCTTGGAGTGCAGAACATAAGTCCCTCCCAATAAAGTTTCCTGTCACAGGCCTTGATGACATGGGCAACTGCCGTTGCCAGGGGGACAAAGGCCTCAGTCCCCTGTGGGGCCATTCAGCCTTGCTGCAGCCCTGGGCCACCTCCACTGCAAGTTGCCCTGCACGGTCCGTGCTGGTATCACTTTCCACTCTGGCGGCTGGCACATTTCTTTCTTTCCCACCCAGCCCTCACACCCTTGCTTGTCTGCCTTCACTGATGTCTCTGCACTCATCACTGCTTCTTCCTTGAAACTCAAAGCCATGGGCTGATCCAGGCTCCCTTGGGTGAACCCTGGCATCCCAGGGTAACCCTCAGAGGGACACTTCTTTTTCCTCACATCCAATCTTATCCTTCTGTTATCAATTTGTTAATAAGTTAAGACTGATTGATTTTGTTTGATTAATTGATTTTATAAAATCATTTAATAAAATTAAAATATAGAAGGATAAGAAAAAAAATCTTATAAGAAACTTATAGCTGCACAGTAAAAGTTGTTATGAGATCTTCTGTATGTCCTGTACCAAGGCTAGAAGAAGGGGCTGGAACCATCGTTAAAACTTAGGTAATAACTTTAGGGTTGAAAGGTTTCTTTGTATTTAACCAGTCTTCTGTACGCAGAGGTGTATTGAAATGTCAGAATATGAGATGAATGGGAACTGGGGAGAGTCGACTGGAACAGCTTGTGGTTACCTGCCAAGAAACTGTGAACTTCAGTAAAAGGTAATTCCGGCAGGGGGAGATCGCGACCACCGACTCATATACCACCTACCCAAATCGCACCCCAGACCCATTTCTAGACCTTTCTAAGCTCTACTGCGCAGAATCGGATATAGGAGGAGAGTATGTTAATGATTTATGGGAAATGTTATGATTATGCATGAATATTTAATGAATATGTATGAATAAGTTCTATATATGGAATCTGATTTTGGGACCTGGCGTGCGTTGATCGTGAGAGGACTCGCTCACGCACCCGGCCATTAATAAAGAAGTGTCTGCTTATCTACATCACATTGGTGTCGATAAGTTCTTCATTCCGAGATTTCGGCAACAGTTTTGGCGACCCAGATGGGACCTCGCTGAAGGAGACCAGAGGAGTCGGGGACCTGATCGGTTCCAGCCAGCACCGAGGATTTCTCGGGGATACCCATCGATCCCCGATCCATAAGGCTTTTCGCGACGTTCCCTGGATTTTTGGGTAAGACACTTCTTTTTTTAATTGTAGTAAGTAAGTGCACTAGGGGAAGTGGGTAGGAGTCCCACTATAATAATTGTATGGGAAAGAGTGGGATGGAGTCCCACCAGTGGGTTGGAGTCCCACTGAGTAAGTCTACCTGTCAGACGCAGTGAAAGAGCTGCGCAGGGTAGGACTAGGAGTCTGCCCTAAGACATAAGCGAAAGCTATTGCAGGGTTGGACAAAAGTGTAGACAAGAGAAACTATATGCTATAGTGTTCTCTAAGGTAGTGCCTCTAACAAGAAGTTAGAAGAAGTTTTGGGAGTTTTTTGTTGTTTTGTGAGTTTGTGTATTAAGAAGAAAATTAAGAGGTATAATATTGTGTTATATGTTTGTTTAAAGTAACTGTGGGAAAGTGTGTGTGTGGCTGTAAGGGTAAGACGTGCAGTTGAGCACAAAAGCGAGTGTGGAGTGTGGATCCGCGGATCGGAGTGACAGAGTTGAATAATTGTGTATTGTATTGTGAGTGATTACACCATGGCAACTAAGTTAACTCGGTTGTTTAAAAGTAAAAGCATGGGTAATCTTGTGTTAAATGATAAAATCCTGAAAAATTCTCCATTGGGATGTTTGTTGGCACATTGAGGGGATTTATATGAGGATTTGCCAAAGAGCCAGATGATCGAGTATTGTAATAATTGGTGGCCGCTATATATATTGGAAAATCAGGAAAAGTGGCCCACCAATGGGACACTGAATTATAACACTATTTTGCAGTTAGTGCTGTATTGTAAAAGAGAAGGGAAATGGAATAAAATGCCAAATGTGGATTTGTTCTTTTATGTAAGACAAAGAAAGGATTGGCAGGATGAATGTAAGCTAACTATTAGAGATAATTTGGTAATGGCTATAACTTCTGATAATAAGAAAGTGGAAGAGAAAAAAAAGTGTTGTTCAAATTGTGAGGTTGGGAGTGGATACAGGAGTGACATTTTTTTTAATTAAATATCTGTAAAGGAAAAATTGGAACAAAACCAGGCCATTCCTGCAACCCCTGGATTTGAAATTTGGAAATAAGATAACTACACATGAATATTTGTATGGACCAAAATGTCCGATACCCTTCTTAGGAAGAGATTTGTTATCCAAATTAAATGCACAAATTGTTTTTGATGAAGGAGAACTTTTCTTGAAAATACCTGAGTCAAAAACGGGAGAAATCCTGATGATACAAGAAAAGGTAAAGGAACAAGAAGTTCCACCGGAGGTGGATTTGGCAGTGATCCCTACTGTATGGGAAACATTCCTCGTAAATCGAAACTAGCAGAACCTGTCAAAATAGATTTGAAGGAAGGCGCAGGAACAGTGAGAATTAAACAGTATCCAATCAAATCAGAAGTGAGACAGGAATTGAAGAAATTGATTGATAAATTTTTGGAGTATAAAATTTTGGAAGAATGTGAATCTGAGTATAATACTCCTATTTTACCAGTCAGAAAACCTTCGGGTGAATATAGACTGGTACAAGACTTGAGAGCAGTAAATCAAATAGTTAAGGATATTTATCCTGTAGTAGCAAACCCTTATACACTGTTAACAGCATTGAGGGAGACTTATCAATGGTTTACAGTGCTTGTTTTAAAAAATGCTTTCTTTTGTATACCTTTGGAAAAGGGAAGCAGAAAACTGTTTGCTTTTGAACGGGAAAATCCTCAAACCGGGCAAAAGATGCAGCTGACATGGACTAGATTACCCCAAGGATTTAAAAACAGTCCAACTATTTTTGGAAATCATTTAGCAAAGGGACTTGAAATCTGGAAACAGGATAAATCAAGGCCTGGGCATTTACTCCTACAATATGTGGATGACATATTGATAGCTACAGAAGAAAGACCTACCTGTATACAGGTGACTATTGACCTCTTGAATTTCCTGGGACTAAATGGGTATAAGGTATCCAGGAAGAAAGCCCAAATAGCCTGCCAGACTGTGATATATCTCGGCTTTGAGATTTCAAAAGGACAACGACAATTAGGAAAAAATCGCAAAGAAGCTATTTGTGGTATACCTGAGCCGAGAAATATTCATGAACTCAGAGCATTTTGGGGAATGACTGGGTGGTGTCGCCTTTGGATCATGAACTATGGGCTAATAGCTAAACCGCTGTACGAGGCCCAAAAGAACCCTTCCTTTGTATGGGGCCCACAACAACAAAAGGCTTTTGTAGAGTTGAAGCGTGCCTTAATGTCTGCACCTGCCTTGGGACTGCCGGATCTAACCAAAGATTTCCAGCTGTTTGTACATGAAAGACAACACCTTGCACCGGGAGTGTTAACTCAGAAGATAGGAAGCTGGAAACGACCAGTCGGATATTTCTCTAAACAACTGGACACAGTGAGTAAAGGGTGGCCAAACTGCCTTCGAGCAGCGACAGCAACAATGATGCTCATACAAGAAGCTCGGAAATTGACTTTGGGAAGAACAATAACAGTCTATGTTCCACACATGGTGATAACTGTCCTAGAACAGAAGGGGGGACATTGGCTGTCCCCCAGCCGAATGATGAAATACCAGGTGGTATTGACTGAACAGGATGATGTGATTCTAAAGACAACTAACCTGGTAAATCCTGCAGTGTTTTTAAGTTCCATACAGGAAGAAGGACGACTGGAACATGATTGCTTGGCTACCATCGAGTATGTTTACTCCAGTCGTGAAGATCTGAAGGATGTGCCATTGGAGAGACCAGACTGGGAACTGTATACTGATGGAAGCAGCTTTATGGAACAAGGAGTCCGATACGCCGGATATGCGGTAACAACAGAGACTACAGTTATAGAAGCAGGAGCATTGGCGAGTACCACATCAGCCCAAAAGGCAGAACTCATCGCTTTAATTCGAGCCTTAGAACTAAGCAAAGACAAGAAAGTAAATATCTGGACTGATTCAAAATATGCCTTTGGGGTAGTGCATGTCCATGGAGCTTTGTGGAAAGAGAGGGGGTTATTGTCCTCTCAAGGATCAAACATTAAGCATCAAACAGAAATTTTACGATTATTGCAAGCAGTTCAAAAGCCAGATCAAGTAGCAATCATGCACTGTAAGGCACACCAGATTGGGAATACAAAAATAATAGCTGGGAATAATTTAGTTGATAAAACAGCAAAAAAGGTAGCAAAGAAACAAGCATTGCAAATGGCAGTAATTCCTTCTAAAACAGTAACCCTTCCTAGGGAAAAACCGAGATATTCAGAGGAAGATGACAAATTGAGTCGGTTATTAAATGCTAAGAAAAACTTAGCGGGATGGTGGGTAACTCCTAATGGACAAGTAGTAATTCCACCTCTTTTGATGAGAGAGAGAATTCAAATGAGACACCAAGAATGTCACTGGGGAGCAGAAGCCTTAGTAACATCTTTAGGAAAACAAGTAATATCAGTTAAAATGTTGGGAATAGCTAAAATGGTAACTGCAAAGTGTAAAGTATGTTTGAAAAATAATCCAGTGATTAAGAAAAAGGTTCAAATGGGTAGGCTGAAATCTGGTACAGAACCTGGAGATTACTGGCAAGTAGATTTTTCAGAGCTGCCTAGATACAATGGGTACCAGTACATCCTGGTAGGGGTTGATACTTTTACAGGATGGCCAGAAGCCCTTCCCTGTCACACCACACAAGCAAAAGAGGTTGTAGAGTGGTTGTTACAAGAAATAATTCTGAGATTTGGAGTTCCTATTGGAATTTCCTCTGACAGAGGTCCACACTTTGTTGCTGAAGTAGTCCAAAGTGTTAGCAAAGCATTGGGTATTAATTGGGATTTACATTCATCTTGGAGGCCACAATCTAGTGGGAAAGTGGAAAGGATGAATCAAACTTTAAAACGACAAATAAGTAAAATTTGTCAAGAAACCAGTCTAAAGTGGCCTCAGGCACTTCCATTGGCGTTATTACGAATCAGAGTACAGCCAAGGAGTGGAACCTCAGTCAGTCCTTATGAATTATTATATGGAAAACCATATGAGTCTCCAGAACCAAATCCAAACATACATGTGAAAGGAAAGCAGGATGTATATAACTATTTGCTTTCTCTAGGAAAAACTTTGACTGCAATTCGGAGTGCAGTAATTTGGAATAGACCTTTATCCCTGGAAAATTCAGTGCATGATTTCCAACCAGGAGACTATGTCTATGTGAAGACCTGGACCTCCGAACCTTTGCAGGAGCGCTGGAGAGGACCTTTCCAGATACTGTTAACCACTTTTACAGCTATCAAAATAGCAGAATCAGATGCTTGGATACATTATACTCGAGTGAAGAAAGCACCTACTCCATGGAAGACTGTTAATCGTGACCCAGAGACTTTAAAATTGACTTTGAAACATGTCTAATTTTTCATATCAGGTTATGATTATTCTTTGGATTTTATTTTGGTCGGTAGTGTTGGTGGGATCATGGGCTGACTTGGTGGACAGGAACAGAAGACAAGTAGAAACAGAACAAGTGATTGACATTCCCAAACAAATGGCTGAGGAAAATTTGATGGTAGGATTGATTAAAGAATTTGCCAATTTACAAAATGTCACACAGATCACTGCTTGTTTGCCAATACCGAGGGCAGTAGGTGAATCTATTCCATGGGGAATTTTAACCAAGAATCTGACCAATCTGGAACATAAAAATGAAACGACATATTGTGAACAAAGGCCAGTAACTCAATGGTATGAACAAGTAAAGGTTATTAGAAAACAGTGGAAGTCACCAGGTAAAGAAACAGATTGTAAAAAACTACTGAATTATGATTTTATCACAGGATCCCGACCTAGTGCCATAACTCGAGTTCTTCTTCCTGGGGGTCCAAATCCCCAGTTAGGATGGTGTTCCTATGATGAACAATTTAAAACCAATATGAGCAAAAGTGTCATGGAATGTGTACGAAAGTGGCCAAGGTACCCAATTCGTAGCACAATGGGACTCTATATGGTCTATGTCCATATTTTCCCATTTTCAGTATATGGCAAGAACTTCTTGGTGTTTTACCTGGGATGGAAAGGTTTTTTCAGTATTACCCTGGGTTGATGATAGGTCAACTTCATCGGGAGAGAAGGAAAATAAAATAGTGCCATGGTGGAAATGTGAAAAAGTGTATGATTGCAGTAATGCAGACTTAGTAATCCAAAGAATTCCTCCGTTGGCCGCTGCTTTGAAATATGGTTGGTTTTGTCGAGGTCTTAAGAATACTCTCAATTTAACCAGCACTTTTACAGTTAGAAAAGGAACTTTGTTTAGTTGTAGAAAATCTACTATTCGAAGTCCAGGACATTTAGTTTGGGCATTAAGTGATGGAACCTGGACCACACATTTACCATTAGATGGTAAGGTGAAACAAATTACTTTAGGCATGCCAACATTGTGTCCAATTTGGAAGACATCACCATTTCGAGGATCTCTAGAGAATTTAGAATTGAAACAAATAAAGAGATCTGAGATAAATGATGATATTTGGAATGAACCATCTACAGGAGTGAAAATTGGCTGGGCACTGGAATCACTTTTAAATCCTATAGCTTCATATAGAAACAGAGCATGGCTCTATCAGTTAACTGGTCAAGTGGAAAAATTAGCAAACATTACCAAAAAGGGGTTTAAGGTATTGAATATACAATTACAGGCGACCTCCAGAATGACTTTACAAAATAGAATGGCACTAGATATGCTCCTACTTAAAGAACATGGAGTATGTGGATATCTCAAGGATAAACTGGACCACTGTTGTATCCACATTCCAAATGTCACTCAGGATGTGCAACATGATCTAGACCTATTAGGAAAAATTGAAAAAGAAACTGAAACAATTCAAAAGGATATGTCAGAAGATTGGATTGGAAAAATTTTTAACAAATTAGGATGGAATTTGAGCTCTTGGATACAATCTATAATTAAAACTTTGTTTCTGTTACTAATTGTCTTTTTGATGATCATGCTAGTATATGCATGTTTGAAGAAACAGTTTACCAATAGAATTGCAGTCAATCGTATGATTATGAGAGAAGTACCAACTATTTTATCAACATGATCCATCACCAAAATATGTTGAAACAAAAGATATATGAATAAAGTGAAAGTATTGAAATAATGATTTCCAACACTTTCAAAGGGGGGAAATGTTATCAATTTGTTAATAAGTTAAGATTGATTGACTTTATTTGATTGATTTATTGATTTTATAAGATCATTTTATAAAATTGAAATATAGAAGGATAAGAAATATTTTTAATGAAACTTATAGTTGCACAGAAAAAGCTGCTATGAGATCTTCTGTACGTCCTGGACCAAGGCTAGAAGAAGGGGCTAGAACCATTGTTAAAACTTAGGTAATAACTTTAGGGTTTGAAAGGTTTCTTTGTATTTGACCGATCTTCTGTATGTAGAAGGTGTATTGAAATGTCAGAATATGAGATGAATGGAAACCGGGGAGAGTCGACTGGAACAGCTTGTAGTTACCTGCCAAGAAACCGTGAACTTCAGTAAAAGGTAATTCCGGCAGGGGGAGATCGCGACCACCGACTCATACACCACCTACCCAAATCGCACCCCAGACCCATTTCTAGACCTTTCTAAGCTCTACTGTGCAGAATCAGATATAGGAGGGGAGTATGTTAATGATATTATGATTATGCATGAATATTTAATGAATATGTATGGATAAGTTCTATATATGGAATCTGATTTTGAGACTTGGTGTGCGTTGATCGTGAGAGGACTCGCTCACGCACCCGGCCGTTAATAAAGAAGTGTCTGCTTATCTACATCACATTGGTGTCGATAAGTTCTTCATTCCGAGATTTCGGTAAAACTGGGAGGTTGTTGCTGTTAGTGCAGATCTCTATCTCCTCAAAAAAGTTAATTCTCAAAGACTACCTGAGCTCAAGTGCAGCTGAGTGCTTCTTAATGGAAGAAAAGAAGATTCATCATGGTGCCTGTGCAGCTCTGGCTGCTCTGTTCTGCTCCTTTTTGGACTGAACCTGAGGACTGATGGAATGAGCTTGTCAGGTGAAGGAAGTAAGGCAGGAACTGGTTACAGGATCAGCAAGGCATGTAGCCTTTCTAATTGCACTCTATCACATGCAGATAGAAGCTCTGACATTAAAGAAAGATCAATCCACCCCCCTTTAACAAGCATTCAGGTTGCCTGAAGTACTGGTTGCTTGTGAGAATGTAGGGGGGGAAAAAAGAACAGGAGGTAGACACAGGCTTTCTGCTGACTTTATCTGCACGGCTCTGCCAATGTCCCTCACTCCAGGTTGCAAGGTACTCAAACTCTGGGTCTTGAATTACCCTCTTTCAATTCTGCCAGTTCATGTTGGTCCTGACCCAGCGCAGACAGTGCTCTTTCTATTTCCTGACATGTTGTTCATAGCTCTGGCAAATCCCCTCATTTTGACCTGAAGCTTTTCTTGTCTTTCTTGGCTAGATCCACTCTTGAACAGTTATTGTCAGAGCATAAGTAGGAATTCCCAAATCTATTGACTCTAGAATTGTGACCGAAGTCAAAATCCTCTCTGCCCTCCATAAATATACAAAAAATTGACCGGGTTGAGTAACATGTGAGTGATGCTCCCAGCGTGCATTAGGATTCTCCCTTAAAAGACCTAAAGAACAGGACTGAGAGATTAAGGGCTGATTTTAACCTGTCTAAAAGTAACAACTCTTTTGGAATAGTTTTCTTTATTAATTGGAAACTGAACATCTGTGGTGGCTGTCAAGGGTGTAACTGTCATCAAATGTATGGGGTGTCATAATAGGAGAGCAGAGGTGTCTTACAGAATGGAAAATTGGAGGCAGAGAGAACATTTTATATGACAGCTGAGGGGTGGGAAGAAAGGAAGTTAAACCAGATTGAATAAAGGAAACAACGGTAAAAGCAGAGAGTTTAGTGCAAGATTGGGGAACCTGGAGTTTTGTAACAAAACTGTCTGCCACCCTCATCTTTATCAGTGATATCTGTGGTGATTGCAGGTTCCAGATTCTGTCTGTGTGTCTGTCTATTGGGTTATCTGTGCACTTCAAGAGTTCAGACTATGTTGCTGCTCCTCCCCTAATCATACTGTGAGTCTGCCTGGTTTTTCTTGGTGTCTCAGCTCCCAGAGACAAGTGACTGTGTAACTTAGATTTTACTTTAAAAATACATTTTTGTAAATGATTGTAGAGAAAAGTGGGAGAATGCAAACCCTGTCTCAAAAGCAAATTCAATTGGCTTATCCCCTCTAAAGTCACCAGCTCTCTGAGCCAAACTCATGAATTTGAGTGGCCCGACTCATGATTTTTGAACATGGAGGGGTTGTGATACTGATCTTCTGTCACCACAGTATCAGATCATGTAATGCTTCTTTCTGATCCAAGTGGCCAGCTGGCCATAATGTTGCATGCTGGGATCTGTAGGTTTTGCTGGCCATATGTCTGCATTAAAGATAAGCTTGTTTGCTCTAGTCTAAGCAGACAATCTGCTCAACTTTATGCACAATTAGATATAGCCTTTCAGCTGCTGGCAGATTGCCAGTGTGGTCCTTTCTGTTGCGTGGAGTTTGGCACCCTGGGTGGTAGCATCTCAGGAACTAGAGTTGTGGCAGTTTTACATGTGCTTGTAGGTAATGGAATGGTGAAAAAAATAGCAGAAATTCCTAGCATGCCTACAGCATTTTCACTTGATGACCTAATGTTGCATAGGTATGAAATAATGGTCACCTGTCAAGCATTGACATGATGGGAAAAGTGAAAATGGAGGGGGAAGGATGATTTTACTGTCACCATAGTATCAGATCAGGCTATGCTACATCCTGCAAGGACAAATGAAAGGGGATGGGAGAAAGCCTAAGGTACTAGCATAGACTGGAAAGCTTGGGAGGAAGTAAAACAGGGGATGCAGAATTCAGGTCTTTGGTGCTTTCAAAGTACAGTTCAGAAAAGCAATAAATTGACTCTGAGTTTTGTTACAGATTGCTGAATCAGATCACTTTGATATGGAGATAAGGGACACCAACAGGTTAAAAAACTGATGCAGTTAAAAACTGATGCGGGAGGGGAGGTATGTTGGAGGCAAAGGAAAAGAAAAATGTGGATAGGAAAAGTTATGAGTGGAAATAGGATTTATAAAAAAAGACTTTATTCACAAGTCATGACTCCCAGTCAATAAAGAGCTGCTTCTGGCTGAAAGCCTACCACAGTTCACTGGTGGAATAAGGGTAGGAATTAGAATTTAAAAAGCAATATAAAAGAAATACAGAAAGTTGGGAACAAGTAATGATTGATATAATTTGGAATTTATATTGAGTAGAAAATGACAAGGAAGCCAGGATAACCTGCAGTAGTCCCTGACAACTATAAGGAGGACTTTTTCAACTATATTGATAGGAAAAGAAAGCATAGTAATGGTACCGGAAATTGTCACTAAATGGTGAAGGTAAAAAGGCTGATAAGAAATGCGGAAGAGCAGAAATGCTCAATTTTTTTTCCTGGTTTGTTTTGGGGAAGAATAAGGACTCACATGAAATGAAGACAATAAAATACTCTTTCAGACAGTTTTCAGACTGCTTGCTATGGGAGGGTAGTTAGACAACCTTTACTGTGTGTCAAAAAATGAAAATGGCTGAGCCAGATAAGTTACTGCTGAAATCATTATCTCAGGAGACTTGTGGCATACTTACGATGTTAACCTTTAATAAATCCCAGCATTGCAGAAATATTCCCCTAAACTTATCTTAATTAGTAGTTGTGATTTAGAAATCACTGAATGGGCATATTTCTGGAGAGGGTCAGAAGGGGAGTCAGCTGGGACTAGTGCCAGTACTGATATTCTTCAACTTATTTATAAATGATCTAGGAGTAAAGAATTGGTGGAGAGGCAAATAATGACAAGGGCAGGACAGCTACAGAGATCTGGTAAACTGGGCTTGCTTAAAGAAAGTACATTTTGATGTAGCTACTTGCAAAGTCACAGACCTAAGAGCAGGGACTGGAAGCCAGACTGTGAGTTGTATTCTGGAAGCTGTGGCTCTGAAAGGAAATCCAGGCACAACCCACTGAACATCAGCTCCCAGTCTGATCCTGAAACTTAAAAGGCTAATTTGATCTGTAGATTTATAAACAAGGGTGTAGCAAATAGGAACAGGGAGGTGATTTTTTTTCTGCGCAGGCTGTTAGTGGAATCAGGACTGGATTACTGCACATTGCAAAACTGGAGAGTTACAGAAAAGAGCCACAAAAGGATTCAAGGGCTGGTGAGAGACATAAACAGTTCAATCTGTTTATCTTGCAGGAAAGAACATGAGAATGACTGTATTACACTGTGTAAATACTCCATGGAGTTTAAGTATTGATTATTGAAGATCTATTTAGTATAGCAGAGACAGGCGTAACAGGAATCAGCAGCTGAATATTATAGCCAGAAAAATGAAAATGAGAAACTAGGTACAAATTTTAACAATAAAATTACTACCGGCTAACAAGGATAATGGAGGAATTTGTGTCTCTTGGTATCTTAGCATCATTCTGGATGTCTTCCTGGGAATTGTGTTTTAGCCAAAGGCAAATCTAAGTTGCTAGTCCCAGACATGAGTAACTGAGTTAAGTTTAATGTAGGAGTACAGAACAGGTGATTTCCTGATATGCCTGGCTGTAAACTTGATGACAGCCATAGAGGGTGATTTTTAGTTTGGGCTTCTTCATTGTCAGTGACATTAACGCAAAGGTGGCAATGTGTTCCTGAGACAGCGACTCTAAGCACAGGACTCTCAGTACAGCTGGCTTTACACTCTGAACTATGACACACGAAGGCTCAAAAGAGGACTGAGGAGATTCCTGACATTGCCATGCATTGTGTAGGGTAGACTGGGGAGCTGAGACCTCTCAGATGTAATTGCTCTGGCTCTGTTATGCTGGGATTTCGTAGCGTCATTCTAAACGGGTATACAGTGGCAGGGTGGATCATAGTGGGTCTTGTCTAGTTGCTGTTTCATGATTCAGCCAGAGAAGTGCCTAGAGAGAAGATCGTTTACCATTTTGACTGCGGAAGAAGTGACAGCCACTCAGTCTGTAGCTCCGTTTCTTCACCTGAAAGTGCAGTGATTTTGAGGCATTCCTTACACAGCATTGCAGACAATGGGATTTGTGGCTGTTTCCTTGGCTGAATACTTTGGGCACTAGCCTTTCTGCAAACTTGCTGAACAGTAGCCTGGGTTAGAACACTCATAACCTCCTGTTCTCTGAGCTTCATTGGCATGCTTTTTACCGGTTTAGCAACAGCTGGTGCTTAATGGGCCCTTGAAGATAGAGAGGCTGTGTTTCTAAGTGGGAGATAATTTCCTTTGGCCACTCTCAAGGCCCATTTTGGTAGCTCCATCTTGGTTGCCCCAAAAGTCCAGGTGCTGGAAGTAAGGCGGCCAGGAGGCACGAACCTGCTTTATCTCCATGCATTAACACAGCTAATTAACTCCCTTTCGACCCACCCTCCAGGCGATTAATCCTCTATCAGCCTAGTCTCCAGCCATTTGAAGAGTCTGTGTCTGCAGAGGTATTTACAACCCCCAGCTAGCTAGCAGAGAGCAAGCCTGCCCGTTATCAGGGCTCTAAGACAAATGGCTATCTCCCCAGTGGCCTTGCAAAATCCAGCAGTGCTATGCTGTGCTGGTCACCTACTTTCACCCAGCCTCCCTTCTCCGCTAACATTTCACAGATGTGACCAGAGCCCTCCCCTTTCATTGCTTAACAATAAGCAGCACCTCCCCAGCTCTGTGAAAACTGAGAGCAAAAGCACTTTACTTCTTAGCCTGCCAAGAGCCACACGGGGACAAGGCTTTTCAAGCTGTCTTGCTGAAATTCAAACTAAAAGACCCATAATGAATGAGAGGGTAGTGGTTCATATTAGCAAGGATAAAAAGAGGTAGCCAAAACATAGAACAAAACTCCTAGTGTGGCTCACAGCTATCCTCATTCCTGGTTAGGAGAGGTGATCTGTAGGTCCGGTAAATGTGTGAAACTGAGCTACAGCATCCCATGGAGTTACCTGACATTTATAGAAGTGTTTTTGACAAACTTCATAACACAGTAGTACAGAAGGAGTAAAACAGATTAGCGTGCATCAGAACAGTCGGCTTTTGGATGTAAAAATCGAACCAGTTAGCTCAGTGGGCTATTACTTAAAGCATTGGTACCTGAAGTTCTCTGTTAAAACTGAAGTCACCCATCCCTAGAAATAGTTCCAGGCTGGCCGTAGCTGCTGCTTTCCAGCAGGGCGCACTGTGGTCCAGGCGTTGTCAGTGCTGAGCACAGAAAAGGAGACTATAGAAAAGCAAAACGAGAAAGAAAAGCACCGAGAGCAGCATCAAATTGAGGAGAAGGTATGGCCTGAGTTTCCAGGCTGTGTGTGGTATATTGACCTTCTGAACTGTAGGTATGGAGAAGCTACTCTGTCCCTTCCAAGCTTAGGCAATTTCTGGAATGGTCCTGGGGCTTTTCAATAGCTTTCTTCGCACCCTTAGTGATTACAGGCATGCAATGGATGTACACAAATATGTAAGCATGTCTCCTACATCCTTCAAAAGTAGAGACACTCTTCATGTTTTTGGACTGAGGAGCCTTTAAAGGCTGTTAAGGCTACGCCTGCAGCGACCCAAGAGCATTGCCTGGGAGCAATACAAGATGTTGTCCCTCTTACAAGCTGGGGTGCTGCCAGCTCAGGAGTTCAAGATCAGACTGGAACCTCTCCTGCTATGTTGCCACGTGAGGACTCCAGAGCCAGCTAGTATTATAGCTTTTGACTGGCCGTCTGTGGTCTGCTTTGATTTCTGGAAAGGAGTCTGTTTTCCTTGGGCTCTGTGTCCATGGGTAATAAAGCAGTGCATTCACTGCTTTTGGGTCCTAGGTCTGTATCACCGCAGGGGTCTTGCTTAGTCAGAGACCTTGGATGAGTTTATACTGGAGCAGGGCTGCCCATCAACCGAGAGCTGTGGTGGAATCCTTCACTCTCCTGACTGCTGCAGTGAAAGGAGGAGGACAGAAGCAGAGTCTTCCGTAGCAACTTTCCAGGGATTGTATTTGAGTTTTTTCCTTCTCAGTAAAAGAAATCATGGCCCACCCTGTCTCCATTTCAGCTCCTGGTTCATTGGACATGAAAAGGAGATGAACTTCTTGCTGAACTGATGGGAAATGCGGGTGAAGCCTCTTAGAACCAGAAGTTGTAGTTTTATCGCCACATCGGTCAGCCTTGGCCTAGCCCTTTCTCTAGGGAATGATGAAAAATTACTTGCAGGGGAAAGCCCAGGGCAGTCTGTATGTCACTGAAGTCACAACAAGTTGAGCTTTTGCTAGGAGTGATCTATTTCTGAGTGGCAGCTCCTGCCTGTGCAGCAGCTGGCATTGGTGCCAGCCCTGTTTATAGCTTTGCTTTGCTGTTTGCTGCCCCTTTGGCCATAGAACATTTGCAGGAAGGAAGTAATGGGCATTGTCTTGCTTTACTGTATGCAAATGTCATATAGATTGAAATTCTGCATGCTGAATGGGTGCGTGGCTGTGTGTAGAGGGAAAAGGATGAGACAGTTCATCTATGGGTATATTTGTATGGCAGTTGTGCTGTGCAGGTTGTGCTGTGCAGAGACAGCTAAGATATCCCAGGCATTAGAAGACGCTTAGCCATCTTTAGTGTTCAGAATTAGCTTGAATATCAACACAACTGCACTGTGCTGTGTGGATATGCTCAGTGTGACAGTCTTCTCAGAAACTGGTAAGCTCTTCAGGTAATTCGGGCCAGAATTTAGTATCTAGTTTAGTATGAGAACATCAACAGTTAATAATCCATGCCATCTGTTCCTCACCCTAAGCCCTTTTAACTAGTCCTGCTAATTTGATGATGAGGTAAGAAGTACAACTGGGGGACTGACAGGGCTTGTAGCCTTGCCCCTCCTGCAGGAGAGAGAATTGGATGTCCTCTAAGCATTCGATGGGTTTTGAATCCCAGCATCGACTGCTTTGTGTTCTCTCAGAATTCGGAGATCAATGTGAGGTTCTTTGCCCCTAATCCAGCCCCCGTTCATCATTATCACCTCCTCAAAGTGGCCAGTGCTTTGTTATCAGGAGAGGCAAAATCTTACAAGGTGGCCATAATCTCCTCTGAGAGTCAGACAGATACTCTCTGTGGGTAAGAAAGTGACAGTGACTGAAAGCTCTAGGGGGAAGCAGGCTAGAACAAAGCTGTCCATTGCATCCTTTCATCAAACTGTTAATCTTTCTTTCAAAGACATCACATTTGTTTGGTGACAAAAGCCCCAAAGAAGCTGAATTGAGCCTGAAATCCTGTAGCAAGATTTAGAGGAAGCGTCTTTCATTCAGAGCAGGGAGGGGCGAGAGTCCTTCGTTTTCTTCCTACCAACCAATGGGCTCACAGAAGCCCACGAAGGTGATGGATTAATGCAGGGGCTCCCCAGGTAGATGCTACGTGACTCATGCCACGCTCCAAAAACGATTCCACAGCGACCAGCTGAACAAGAAATACGGAGTGTGACAAGATCCAGCATAAACTTGTGCTTTGGAAGGAGGGTGCTTTGCCTCTCTGAGAGATTTGTAAATTTACTACAGAAGACCCAAGATACAATGATCAGTATTACAGTTGTCAGAATCCAAATAGCACAGATTTTAACCAGTTTTTCTACTCCTAAGTTTTGATTGTATATTGTCTTGCTGTTTCCTCTAGTGCACAGCCCTGTTCCAAATCTTTGTTCTGGATGCTTTCTGTGCAAAGTCTGCATCTTTTTCTCAAGGACAACAACAAAAGTTAAAAGGATTCTAGCTCTATTCTAATTATCAGGTGGATTTAGGACTTAAGGGCAAGCTAACTGGGCTATGAGGGAGGCTGTAATTTGATGTGTGTTACTTCTGTGCTAGCTT
Source organism: Falco peregrinus (assembly GCF_023634155.1). NCBI lineage: Eukaryota > Metazoa > Chordata > Aves > Falconiformes > Falconidae > Falco > Falco peregrinus. The sequence continues at coordinate 110,169 of NW_026599632.1, forward strand.
TTTCAGTCTTTCCCATCCTTTGCTGCTCATTTATGTCTGTGTATTGTCCCTTCTTTTGTGTTGGCATTGCTGGCTGTGCAGCCAGATTTCAGCTGGAAAAATAACTTTATTTTTGGCTAAACTATTTTTCAGCCAGATCGTTCCCTGACCTGGTTCACTGAGCAGTAAATAAACACTTTTGTGGTCTCTGTGATGGAAGAGTGATGAGGAGGGGAATAAGGGTTTGGGGGCAGAGCCTGCTTCAACCGGATTAAGCAGCACTGTTGTCAGATGTCTAAGTACGGCCTCATTTCAGCCAGTACTTGGAGGCTTCTGAATACTGTGCTCCTGGGACAACATTGCAATGCCTGGGTCTTCCTTGTCAGCAGGAAACAGGTACTTTGTGCGTAAATGGAAGGCCCAGGGCTGTCTTAATCATTTGTGCTGCAGAGGCATCCCCAGTGGGAGAGGATAATGGAGAGAAAAACCCTCTGAAGCGAGACCATTTTACTTTGAGGTTTGGGCATGGTTGTATTTGTGTGTCAAAGATGTGGCAGGCATTAGGACCACGCAAGAGCCACTTGGAAGCATCTGACTGTTTGTAAACTGTGCTTTCCTGGCTCTGGAGGCTTTTAAAAATAGTACCGAACCTGCAACCAGTCTGTGTTTTTGTTTAATTATTATGAAATAGTTATATGGGGAATTGGAAATATTGACAGCAGTGTTAACGTATGGGGTGCAGGTGGTGTGTCAAGCAAATGAAAGAGATTTAGTTTGTAGCCAGTAAGTGGCATGAAGGAGTCTGAGCCCCACATATAAGAGCGTTTGGATGTGTGTCCTTATGGCTGGTAGGCTGTGCGTCAAATGTCTGTGCAGCAAAATTTCCTTACAGCTGCTCTGCTTTGCAATTTGTCTTTGTTTCCTATCGACAGCAAATTAGAAGTAGGAAGCTCTTTGCAGTGCTAGATTTTCTGTTGGAGAGAAATGGAAGCTAAATCCCATGGGTGTAGTGTAGCTTTGTCAGAGCTAAGTGCCTGGGTCACGCAGCCAAGCAGTGGCTGCTTTTGCAAAGGGAAGCGGTTATGTTACCCCTCTGTGGGTGTTAATATTTGTGCTATAACTCCATACTTCACCCTCACTCAGAACTGAACTGCAGCAAGGTAGGTTATAACCTGCTCATGTGGCAGCATATTGCGTTAATGGTAAGAGCAACCATGCTGACGCTGCTTTTCCCTTGAGACATTTTCTCCTTTGAAGAGGAATTGATAATGTCACTTTCATGACCCTCTGTGAGCTTTTGCGACATGGAGCCTCTCTATCAGCCTGTCTAGCTCTTAAAGCTGTTTCTTCTCAAGCTTGTACTGAAACGAGGCATTGCTGAATCACCTCCGAAGCAGCAATGTTATGAGAGGTCATACTGAAAGTGGACCAGTTCCCACAGGAAAGTTCTGCAAACAACCTTCTTAAAAGGCTTTTGTTTAAAAGCTAATGTCTCACGCACACTGTTGCCTCTGTGAATTAGAAGATTCAGCCCATAGCTGAGACAGACATGGGGGATGAGACAGGGATTTCTATTGGCAACTGGAAAGGAAGAAGAAGCTGAGAAGTAGGCTGACTTTTGAAATTCAGCTCTGGTGTCCTGGCAGCTGTTGAAGTGCCATAAAAAAGGCAGTGGTTTAACACTGGGTGAGCATCAGAATCTTCAAAGCACTTTGTTGTTTGGGAAAGATGTAAGGAACTCCTCAGAATTCCTGTCTGCGTTTGGAGGGGTGGAGGCTGCAGCCTGCTCTAAAGAGGGAATAGGAAGCTCCAGATCTTCATCCAGCGGATATTTTTCCCATGCTCTTTCCTCCCACACAGCAGCTCCCTCCCTTCCCTTCTGGAGCAGCAACAGGCAATAGTTTCAACACAGACAGTGCTTGGCTTCCTTAGGTTTGCTGGGTGCAGCTTCAGAATTAATTTGCTCTTTTAAAAAAATGTATTTTGAAGAATGGAAATCTTACCAGAGCGGTGTTACTGTTAGAAATCCCTGGTGTGAGAGCAATGACCTCTGGTTCCCTGTACCTTAGCAAGCATGATGAGTGAAGTTAACTCTGCTGTCTGATTTAGGGATAACATAGGCTACAGCTCACACGTAGATGCAAGTAAAAATCAGTATTTAACTCTAGGAAAGCCAGCTTTTACTTGCTGTCTCTTAGTTCTATTTGTATTCCCTCCAATGCAAATAATAGTTCGTAAATTTTTTTTCCTGACAACTTTTATCTAGGAGTCTTGGTGTACCTTACAGACTGATACTCTGAGTTTCTCAGCCTCCCAGCAAGAGACATGTTGTCTGACACAGGGGCAATGAACAGTACGGGGACTGCCATGGGGTATTCTGAGCCAGTATTAGAAAGGATTTGAACCCAGCATCCCACTCCTGCATTTTTATAGTAATAGAGACCTACAGCTACCTATGCAATGATTTTACTCCAAGAACCATTTGTAATAGCAGGGAGGTTTAAAAGAAAAGAAAAAGGATAAAAGAAAAAAAAAAGGATAAAAACAGCGTTTCATTTTTGCAGTTCTCAGCTCTTTTTATATTTTATTATGAAATGCATTTCTAAGGCATTTTCTTGAAGGAGGAAAGAAGGCATATTCATTTTAAGCTATTATTTCGTGCTGTTCATTAGCTTCTGATTAAAGTACTTTTAGAGTGGTTTATGACATCATTATTTCAAACTCCTACAAGAAAGGTGGGCCTGAAAAAGCATTTTTTATTAATATAGTGAGATTTGAGCTGTTATGGAAGAGAACACAATTGTCTTGAAGCTTTCAAGGAGAATAACTTGCTCCGTGTCTCATGAGTTCAAATAATTTTGTCTTCTGGACCATCTCCTCAAATGCTGCTAACGTGGTGAGGTATGGGAAAAAACAGACTGAGATAATGGGCTCTAAAAGGACCAAAATAAGTGGTTAGGTTTCACAACTTTAATGTGCTGCCTCCTTAGAAGGCAAACACCAGCACTGTGTATCAGTGCAGTTTCTGAATTGATTTTGTCTGTTGCAAAGGTCCAGCCTGGAAAAGTATACTGAATAGATCACCTTTGATTGCTGTGTTAGAAATATGTCCCCAGTGATCTGGTTAGTAAAAGGTAGAAGGTGGCATGGCTGCTGCTTTTTTGGCTCTGCAGAATAAAGAGCAGCTCTATGACTAATTCTTGCTGAAAACAGGATCTGAGTGAAAATGACATTACAGTTTCAGACAGTTTCATGTAATTTTTTTCCTGTCTTCAACGAGTGTTGTGTCAGTCCAGGTGGGATTGCCCTGAAGTAACCTGCTTGTTTTGTTTAGGTCCTTATTTCACAGGAAGACTTATGCAGCATCAGCAAAACTTTATTGTCCTTATTTGCATAGAATTAGATGCAGAATCAAGTATCAGAGAAGAGCTAGAAAGCTGTAACAATTTAATATTCCCCAAAGGTCTCACATTTATGAAATGACAAATCTGAGCCCTTTGGGAGTTTGCAGCTTGGACAGACAGTAGGGAAATGAAACAGCTGCACATCACAGCCTTTGGAGATCAAGCATAAAAGTGAATGGAACTGTCTTCAATTACATCTGTCCATTTCTGCCAGGTGTGAAGGTACGTGGGAAGTTCCTTTGATCAGCAGAGTTAACTGCTGATGAATACTCTGCAGAGATAGATAAGCCTGTGTACTCTAGCTTTTCTCTGAATTTGTCCAGCAAAAAGGAGTCTGAATCCAGATATAGTTCATGAGAGCATTAATATACCTGTTTTCCTTCTCACCTTTCCCACTTGTCATGCTCCAGGCATTTCTTTTTGTTCTTTGTAAATAGTTTTGGGCAGAGGATTCATCTGTGTACATGAACATATACACACACACACACACACACAAGCTATCACATGTACCCAGGCTGCTGGATGCTTCCAGTATGTTGGGAGACATTTAGCAAACCAGATAATCCCTAGAGGCTCTCACCACCCAGCAAGGCAAGGCACAGTCCTATTCTTGACAGACTTGCTTCTCAGAGGACTGGTCCTAAATCAAAGACAATGAGAGTTCCTCATTCCATTAGCTTTTTGTCAGAGAAACTCTTTCAAAAGTTTACAGTCACCCCCTGCAAACCAATGTGTAAAGCCGCAGCAAGAACCACCAGTACGTGATAAAGGGCTTGCAGATCATTTCTGCAAGCGCAAGCTGCAAGAACCCTGCACTGAAAGCAGAGTCGGTGTTCAAAGGAGAAATGGAAGAAGTTATTTGTCACATATTGAGACCTATTTGCTTGCCACTTGTTGCTCAACTCCCCTATGCATAGTCTAGCTACCGCCATGAGCAAATGGTGAAAATTTTTAGAGGCAAAGTTCAATAAACTGTTTGAAAGCTTGTCCTTTGACAGCAGATGGCTGTAGTGCTTCAGCCACTGGATGATCTGGCTCGTCATGAAACATTCTTCACCTGGGTTTCCATGCTATCCAAGTAGTGAAGTTTCTTAAGAACATGCAGATTTTGTCAGAGACCCAGTCAGTTAGAATTTGTAATCCCAGTGGCTGAACCATTAATATGTGGTTTTACTCCAGCTATGACCAAGGTCCAGTTCAGTTTGTGTCCACATGAGTAGCACTGGAGAGACTGCATGGGAGACTGGGGTTGCCTTGTCTGTGAAACCACTGTGTGTGAAGACACTAGCTCATGCTTTAACTAGGACGTGTGCAAGGAATGTTACAGTGCAAGGAAGATGGCACACACCTGTACTGATCCTGCTCTGTATGAAGTAGCGCTTTGCTTTACTGAGATTCCAGCTGTTTCTCTTTAGTGGCAACATGGAGCTGAGTGAGTCAGAAGTAAGCTCTCCGGTATGGAAATCTCCCGAGTCCTTAAAAGAATGTGAATGTCTCTTTTGTACTTCTATCCTGCAGCCAGAGTCACTTTGTTAGAAAGTTCAGTGACTGCCATGGAAGGCAGGTGTTGCTGTCCATTTAGTTCCATGTTTGCACGTAACTGAAGAGGGTACTTTGAAAGGTAACAGATCAAAGACGACACGGTGCATATTATGATATAACCAACCTGTGGAACTTGCTACTGAAGGAGACAGGGGAAACAGTGGTGCCCAAGAAACTTTTGAAAAGTACAGAAATACAAAGAGAAGAGGGAGGTAACAGGTGAGCAGCAGAACTCACGACACCTGGTTTTACAGGGCTTTGAATTGTGGTGTTCCTTTCTGATTCTGCAGCCACCATATATATTGTTTCCTCTCAACCTCCCCCCCCCCCCCCCAGCGAGCCCTCAACTACTGCAGTTTGCCATGAACTGCTTCAGAGACTACATGTACCGCAAGCGAGTGTGCAAGAGCCCAAAGCTACAAGCACTGATTGCCCAGATAGCTGCTGCCGGGCGAGCTAAACAGCCTGTGCTTCCCCACAGCTGCTGGCAGATAAATAAATAGCTTCAGGAGCTGCAGGCAACCCTTGGGCCGTGTCCTGTGGAGACCTGTTGTAGGAACCTGTGGTGTTAAAACACTTCAACCCTTTGTCGGATGCCACTAAAATTGGCCAAGAGTCAGAAGTGAGTGGGAAGGGGAGGACTGGCAGCTGACAGCAATCACAGAAGCCCTTCCCCAGGCTAACCATGACATAAGTAAGCATGAGTCACAGCATAAATTGATGAGCCTAAAATTATCTACAAGAATGAATACCGTCTAACTGTCCCAACACATTATGGGCTTTCTGCTTACTCTGGAATTGGCAGATTTTGACTTTGGGTGCAGACAGCCTGACCGCTTGACTCCAGGCCCGTAGTAGTATGACAGCTCCAACTGCACTTTTTTATTTGGGCCTGCTGCTTTTGCTTTTAGATGAAGATTCAGCAGGAACCTTCTTCCTTACATTGTAGCCTCTAGGCGTTAACTGATTTGGTGCTGAAGCTGGTATTTTCTTCTTTTGGCAGCTCCTTGCCCTCTGGCATTGAATCCAGGCTGATGCTCCAGCCCCCTCCCCTCCTGTGTTGTTCCCAGGCTGTTGTGTCAGATGCAAAACAAACACTCAGTGGCTCAGAGCTCCTTGCATCCAGGAGAAATTGCATTTTCACACTGGCTCTGAACCTCCTCCGCAGAGCCAAAGCAAAATCAATGCGGAAACTAATCCCTTTGCCCCTACCACGCACATCCTCTTCAATGATGGAGCCAGGAAAGACTGAAGAGAATTAACCTTTTCTGCAAAATTCTCTGAGCTAAGAAATACCCTGCTTTTCGTGCTCTCTTCCTCTTTCCCAGTTGCTGCATCAGGGAAACCAGTCTTCTCTGGAGCTGAAGTGTCTTCTTCCTCTTCTCACTACTAATGCTACAAGTTTATTTTAAAAATAAATTCCATACTATGCAGGATTGCTATAGCTAGTCTTGGCTCTCTATAGCTAGTAGCTAGACCAAGTAGGTGGCAGCTTGGTAGAGTAACTGCTGCCCGCTCAGAAGCATCCAAGAATAGCTCTAGCCTCTCCTAGGGATCAAGTATACAAGTCTGGAACTCCAGGGGTCCCTTCCTGTGACGCATATGGCGTTACTATCATAGCCATGGAATATGCTACTCTGTGAAGCTAGACACAGACATCTGGAATTGAGGGCAGCCTGTAACGCTGAACTGACAAAAGATAAAAAGGTATCAAGGTTTCTGGTCTCCCTCACTTCCCTTTTCTCAGGTGTCGCAAACTCCAGTGCAGCCTTGTGCACTGTTAACTGGTCAGGCAGAACGCACTGCAGTCCCCCTCTCAGCTTAGGGACAGCTTGCTCCAGGAATGCTGCCTCTTTCTCCCTTCCAGGGACTGCACTTGTGACATACTGACAAATGGCATTTTCTTGCACAGGCTCCTGGACTGTCCAGCTAGAGAAGGGAGGCACTGTGGTGGTGCTGCGGAGCCTGCTGCAGCTGGGACTGATGTTCTACCATGTCCCAATGACCGAGCAGTACGGCTATGTCTGCTTCGGCACTGGCGAGAAGAACTTGGATCTGCCCTTCATGCTGTGACTCGCCTGTCTGGGATGAGGGCTCGAGAACATTTAGATTTTGTACTTAGGAGACTTTTGTTTACTGCTTGTTCTAATAAATGTGTGAAACCTCTGCACTTTGAGCAAGATTCTTTTGTGCCTGGATTCTGGCCCCAGTTCTTTTCTTCGGACTTTGCTGTGTGCGATCCTCTTTCAGCTCCAGGTTGAATTCCCTGTTATGTGTCACTGAAGATCCTTTAGATACTGACAGATGGCATTTTCTTCCACGATGGGTGAAGCCCCAGGTTAGAAATCAAACCTAGGCCATCTGGTTACACGTGCTTACACAACCATGACACTTCCTTGACACCATGCTTACACAAAAACTAATTTGGAGACAGCATGAATGAATGCCTACTATCACCCATGAACGACAAACAGAACAGGGCTGCACTCAGAGTAGAAAGCTCATGCATACTGTAAGGGATCTGTACTAAACCCTGAGCTCAAGAAAGGCATATTGAAGAAAGTATTTTGTTTTTCAAATGTTAGGTTTCATGAAAATTAGAGAGGTCTTTCCAGCTCATGGCACTAAACTGTAGAAAACATTAACTGTGGGCATCACCTGGTCTTTTGCAAAATGTGCTCATTCAGGTTCATCTCAAGGCAGTGGTTTAATCCAATGACTTTTCCATTAGTAAAGCTCATTGAGCAGAGCTACCTAGGCTAGAAGACATAGTAACTTCCATATGCAGGAGAAGAAAGAAAAATCTTTTCCCTTCTGAAGAGCTGTAGGTTTCAAAGCTTCATAAAATAGACGGTCAGCCAGAGATTTTATCTCAGTATAGTTAATGAAGTCTTAGCTCTGCCTCCCAAAGCAAAAAGATCTTGGCCAGCTCAAGGGGCTGAATGTAGGGCTTCCATTTCACAAAGTAAGGCTAAGAAGAGCCATTATAACTTGGTTTCCTGGGTAAAACGTGTTTATCTGTACTCTCTGTTCCTGTCCATGCTGATAGGTCCATGCAGATGATTCTGATGAAAGCAGTACAAGGTTAAGTGGCATAGTCGTATATAAATAAGCTGTGTTGATCTGTAGCCCCCAGACAAATATCAAAGAAACGGAGCCAAAGCCATAATGACCCTGATAAATGTAATGACCTTTTCATACCAGGCCCATAAGTAGCACGTCTCAAGTAGCAGTGGTCAGTAGGTGCAAGGTACATGCATGTACTACTATACAAGGAGAGAAATGGTGCCACCTTTTAGTTAGAGCGTGGAAAATTACGCGCATCGATCAGGCCCAAACTATCCCAGGAAGCAGCCGTACCACCGATATGGACGACTTAAGGCAAATGTATTTCCATGGGGAAAAAATCACAGGCCAAGTCATCAAGGATGTCAACATTCTGTATTTCCTAGATCCAGGAGTGAAGCACAAGCCAGAAATCCTTAAGGGGACGTGTAAGATACACACGTCTGTTTACCACTGCCATAGGTGTTCTGCTGCAAATTATGGATAGGACAGATAATTAAAAAAATTAATTTCGGTAGCCATAACAATTTCTGTTACTGCCAAGGAAATACAGTTCTGCAGGAGACTTTTTCTTCCATTAGTGTCACAGGTATAAAAGCCCAAATGAGGCAGATCTGAGTTGAAACACAGGTTAATGGGGAATCACCATTCATTGTTGCAAAAAGCGGGAAACATGCTTTTCCAAACCCAGTCGTGAACCACGATGAAACAAAAGCCTTCAGATCCTTTCCAGCTTTGAGGTAAAAGTCTTTGCCCCTCCTTTCTCCAAATCGTTCTGCACACTGAACTTTGCTTTGCTAAATCTTGTATTCTGCTAGAGGAGCAGGTTGCAGCTCATTCACTGGAGACAGTATAGAGTACTAATGACAGTTTTGGCATAAGAAAATTGGGGATACTGACAACCTTGCAAAAAAAGCAGAGCAGTGGGGAACAGCTGTGCTTACTGACTATGCCAGTTCTGTCCATTACTGGTTTAAACAGAGAGGCTTGTGTGTATGTTTGACATTATCCTTCAGCAAAGGGTGTCCCACTGGCAGAGGTTTTTTGCACCACTTAGGGCCCCTCTTCCAGATAAGCTTTGCAGATCTGACGGACCAGCGGGTCAGATACCTGTCAAAAAAACACAAATGCATTTCAGCTTGAGAGTGATCACAGAGAAGAGGTTCCAACTGAAGCAGGAGCAGGCACTGTAGCCTTTGCCTCCGCACATGCCTCTTTATAAAAGGAATAACCATGAGCAGAGCCCCCTCAATTCAGAAGGGGCCACTGGAAAGGAATCTTTCTTTGTTTTGGAACTTCTGAGCTGCACCTCTGCACTGAACCCCCTGGCACCTGCTTGACTTCCAGTCTTACAAACCAGGTGTAGTCTCCAGGCTGCTGGCAAGTTGTCCACCTGTAGTGAAACTGGAGTGCCAAACCCCTTCATTGCAACTAAGTCCAAGACTGAATGCATCCAGCCTCTATGGGAGGTGTTATTTCAACAGCTGGCCTCAATAAGGTAAACGAATTACAAAGGATAAACTCTGTGAGAAATAAAGTCTCTAAAAAAGGGTTAGTTTACTTCTGGTGGATAATCGGTTATTTCTTCTGCATGTGATGGGTTTCTGGCCTAGTCTTGTATTTTCATGCATTCAGCTTTGCTTTAGTGTTCTCTGTACAATACTACTGCAGCTTGCTGGTGCGGGAAGTCAGAACCTACAGTGTAAGAGGTACTAGAATGGAATTATCATCACAAAACTACAAATCTCTGTGAAGAGCAATGTCTGGCAAATATCCTCTGTTTTTTACCATTTGAAGTTTTAGGCTTGGCTTTGCAAACAGGCAGGGGATTTCAGATCCAGAATCAGTTACTGGAAATCTTACCCTGTGGCTGGGTGGCCCAGAGTTTTGTTAGGCTTTAAATCTTTTGTATCAGTAGAGAGGGGAAGAGAGGTCCTTAGAGAAAGAGGAGTCTTTTCAGACAATAAAGATCCAAAGTAAAACCCTAGCATAATCTGCACAAACAATGCTCTAACAAATTAGAATTTGGAACCGACTGATAAACTTTGTCCAGCGATGTTTGCATGCCTCTGGTTGAGTAATCCCATGGTCTTAATGTAACCTCAATCAGTCATCCTCTCCCCAAACAGCTTTGTTACCTTCTATTTTGCATCGTGCAAATTTGAGATATTAGGAACTTTGGACAGAGACCATGTAGTGCATTTGTTTGAAGGCATTTGGCACATTCCTGAGAACTACAAAGCAAGCTTGCTATGCCAGGCAGCCGCAGACTATGTAACAGCAAGCCCGTTTTCCTAGCACTTTTCTTCCTCAGCAATCCTGAACAGCACAAATTGAAAAAAGAATCATATTTGGAAGTACCTGCTACTGAAACAAAGCCACTTCCAAAAGGCTTTGCTTTTGCTTTGAGAAGTTTATGTTAGTTAACTAAACACCTAGAAGCAACAGCAGGAGGGATCTGGGAAAAGGTATCAAGCAAGATACAGCCACTTCTTCTCCTATGCATGCATTATATTAGTCTCTTTTGACCTTCAGTGTTATGCTAGTGCATTAGTGGAATCCCTTACATAATAACATCAGGACAGGACTCTTAATTTCTCTTGCCTTTAATTTCACATGCAAGGGGAGTTCAGCGAGACCAAACACAGGTCCCCAGTCTGGAATCTGGCAAAGGCAGCTCCTTTGGGAGAAGCTGCAGGGGTATTAGGTGGGCACATGGGGCTCAGCCCTTCTTTTCATATTCCCCTTGCTGAAGGGGGAGGCCTATAGCACAAGTTTTGGTATCGCAAGACGGCACTTACAGTGGAAGTGGAAAAAAAAAATCCCCAATTGTTTTAATGCATCAGCGTGCCAAGTGCAGTTCTGGTCACATGTCCACATGCTTATGGGACAGTGCTCCCGTGATAATAAATGATCTCAGTGGGAGAGAAGTGAATGTGTGAATGTGAGATAGATACACATCAATGCTGTGTCCAGGTTTAGACAGACAGTGGCTTTTTAAGAAACCCCTCTGTTTCTGTGTGGGGGCTGGAAGTGCACACCCCAATTCTGCATAGGAAGGAGGATTTAGTACTGGCCTGTTTTTAAAGCTTTTGTTATTTCTCTTTTGAGCAGATCTAATGATTCAAGATTTGGCACTTTCTCTTGCTGAACCCGATGTCACGTCCTAGTGCCAGGAGAAACTGTAGACTGTAGGAAGTGCTATCTTCCGGCAGAGATAACAGACCTGTCATCTTCCTCTTCATCAATGAAGAGTCCAGTGGTACTTTTTGTGAGAAAGTAAAACCCTGTTTATAGTATCCTGACCAAGACGGTGTGTGGAAGTCTTGCGTGTGTGTGTTTGTGTAAGAAACCATCTCAGTTTCCAAACTGCAGTGGAATCTCTCCTCATTTCAGACACATCTTGCTTTGTGCACATACATTGATTTGTTAGTGTATCTGAGGAGCTAGTTCTCTTGCTCACTAGGACAAGATATGTTTATTCTTTTTGTTATAATTCTTACAGCCTTTTTTTTCCTCTCTTTGAAGTGCTGAGGTGCAGTCACTCTTATTGGCTGTTTGTGGACAACACCGTGGTTTGGTTTGTGCATTTTGCTCCAGATGAGGTCAATTTCCTTTTGGGGAAAAATATTACTAGCAGGAAGCTTCTTGTGACACTTTATGGATGCTGTGGACCTCAACTGTTGGGATGTAATGATGTTAAATAATAACAGCAACTGTTATTCTTCCTCTGCTGATCATTTTTGGAGCAGTGCTCTGCTATTGTGCTTCTCCAGCTGTCCCTCCTCCTCTCCCGTTCCCCTCTGCCCATCCCTTGGCTTGCACCTGTACGTCCCACTTGCCCACTGTCCAGGTACCTTTGGGGAAGCACAGATATGTCTACAGTCCAAAATCCTACTGTGACTTGTTGAAAGTGTTCCAGCAGTGGTGAAAATGCTACATTTCATAGCCAACTCAACAAAAAGAAAGGGCTTTGCATGGATGACTCAGTTAATTTCCCTTTGCCTACAGCAGAAGCAGCTGAAGGATTTCCAGTTGGTTGCCCCATTAGCCAGGGTGTCTCACTGCGGGTCTATTGAAATTGCATACATAGCAGCAGCCATGGCTGTTGCACCGGTGAGCTAAAGAGGGCACTTGAGGCTTTCGAGCAGCAAAGACAGAGTCCTGAGAATAACATATGGAAACCAGGCAAACCATCCCTGGCCTGCTGGTCTTAGGTCTTAAGGTTAAGTCTTAGGGTTCAGTCTTAAGGTTAATTCTTAAGGTTAAGTCTTAGGGTTCAGTCTTAAGGTTAATTCTTAAGGTTAAGTCTTAGGGTTCAGTCTTAAGGTTAATTCTTAAGGTTAAGTCTTAGGGTTAGATCTTTAGGTTAAGACTTATGGTTAAGTCTCAGGGATAAGTCTTAAGGTTAAGTCTTAGGGTTAAGTCTTCAGGTTAATTCTTAAGGTTGAGTCTTAGGGTTAAGTCTTCAGGTTAATTCTTAAGGTTAAGTCTTAGGGTTCAGTCTTAAGGTTAATTCTTAAGGTTAAGTCTTAGGGTTAGATCTTTAGGTTAAGACTTATGGTTAAGTATCAGGGATAAGTCTTAAGGTTAAGTCTTAGGGTTAAGTCTTCAGGTTAATTCTTAAGGTTAAGTCTTAGGGTTCAGTCTTAAGGTTAATTCTTAAGGTTAAGTCTTAGGGTTAGGTCTTTAGGTTAAGACTTAGGGTTAAGTATCAGGGATAAGTCTTAAGGGTAAGTCTTAAGGTTAAGTCTAAAGGTTGAGTCTTAGGGTTAAGTCTTCACGTTAATTCTTAAGGTTGAGTCTTAGGGTTAAGTCTTAAGGCTGAGTCTTAAGGTTGAGTCTTAGGGTTGAGTCTTAGGATTAGGTTATTTGGTTAAGACTTAGGGTTATGTCTCAAGGTTAAGACTTAGGGTTAAATCTCCCCCAGCCGGAGGGCCTCCCCCAGCCCTCAGCAGCACAGGGGTGTGGGGGCAGGAGAGGAGAGGAGGGTCTCCCTGAAACCCCCATCTCAGCTGCTTGCCTCGCCCTGGCCTTCAGGACAGCAGGCACTGGCCCCTTTGGGGATCTGCTGGCAAGAGTCCCAGGGCACTCCCCCTTCCCCTTCTGGGGATGCATCCCATTCCCGCAGCGATGAGCAAAGCAGCAGAGAAGAAGCCAGCAGTGGCCCCTCTCCCCCAGTTCCGACACACACATTCCTCCCTCTCTACCAGTTCTTGAGCCATATGCCAGCCTCTTCCCCAGTTCCCAGGGCCATACCCCTCTCACTCCCCGACTTGTGCAGCGAAGAGCAACCAGACACAGAAGAAACCAGGTGTGGCCCCTCTCAGCATCCCCAGTGTTTTTATTTCAGGGGGGCCCTGGAGGGCCCGGCTGCCTCACTCGGTAGCGGGGCAAGGGGAGGCGGCGCGCATGGTCCCCTGAGCCCGGCTCTTCCTCCAACAACCTGCGCAGCCATTGCAGATCTTCGCTGATGTCCAGCAAGCGGCGGAGGGGGCTGCGGTCTCTGTCCTGCGGGCTGGACATGCTGCAGACGCGCTGGCGGGGCACGGGGGGCCTGCGCTCCCCACGGTCGTCAGAGAGCCTCCGGCGCCTGGGACCTCCAGGGCCCCGCTGCTGCCGCCGCTGCCACCGCCCCTGCCACCGCCACAGCTCTACTTGAGGATGGAGCCGGCCGTGATGATGGCGGGCTGCCCCATTGTGGTCCACCTGTCCCTGCAGGTGGCGGATGGCCACGATGCGCCCCCGGCAGATGGGGCAGGTGGCAGCGACGGTGGTGTCAGCCCAGTGCTGGATGCAAGCGTGGCAGAATGCATGCCAGCACGGATCCACAGCAGCGGGGCCCTCAAGGGGACCCAAGCAGATGGGGCAGGTGTCCTCCCGCCGGGAGATCCCGGCGGCTCCCAGTGCTGCTGGCTCATGCCTGGACGCCTCCATCACTGGTGCTGGAGGTTGGTGCCCTGTCAGCTGCTGGCGGCACTTGCTATCTCACCTGCCACTGGCAGGGCTGGATGGGTGCCGCCAGCAGGACTCGAAGGCTCGGGTGCTGCTGGTGGGACGTGAAGGCTCGGGTTCCACGGGCAGGACGCTCTGGCTCCTCAGCTGCTGGCAGCTCTCAACGTCCGGTGTGCTGTGGCAGGACTCGATGGTTTGGGTGCTGCCCACAGGACACTCTGACGCTGGCAGTACGTGATGCTGGCAGTGTTGCTGTGCAGCCCAAGTGAAGTCAAGGGTGATTGTGACCCTCTGGTGACATCACAGTGGTCTCAGGGGTGCACCTGCAGGCGCACCCAGGCACTCACCCAGCCTCAGAGACAGACCCTGTGATGCAAAGCCCCTCCGGCAGCGTTGCTTCACACCTCCGTGTCTGCTCAGGCCCCTTTCAGGCGGTCCCTGCTGCTGCTGGTAGTTGTGCCAGCATCACACGCTGTTGGAGCAGTTGGGGCTGGCAGAGCCCTCTGGGGGCCAGCCGGTGCCAGCCCCTGTTGAAGGAGGGCCACCCTGAGCCGCATGGATGCTGGGCACCACTGGAAAGAGCCAGGCTCCATCTTCTTTGCACCCTGCCTTCAGATAGTGATCTATATGGAGAAGGTGCCCTGGGCCTTCTCTTCTGCAGGCTGAAGAGTCCCATCTCTCTCAGCCCCTTCTCACCGGAGACATGTGTTGTCCAGATGGTTGGCATCAGAAAGTTTGTGAAAAAGAAATATCACGGCCCAGGCCTTCCCTAGAGCCACACACCCACCATAGAAAGCCTTTGGAGACAATTGATGGAGAGACACGTCCAGAACTCTCTCCTACCTCTGCCGTGGGCCAAAGGCAGTGCTAGACCTCCACCTCTCTCACTGATGAGGGACTCCAGGACACATTTCACAAAGGTCAGAGGCTGCATCATCACTCCCATGCTAGAAAAAAAAGAGCTGCCGAGATCAATCCCACTGTGGGCAGTTTCTCTTCTGTCTGTTGGCTCGCAGTTCTCACCCAAAATCTCGTGCTGTTCTGCACTGAAGCTAGGCAAGGTCTGGTCCTGACTTTCAGGACCGCCCCAAGTCCTCTCAAGTCAGCTGGACGGCACCATCAGAACTGGGTCCTGTGACAGGTCTCCCGGTCCCACAGCAAGATGTAAGTGCTCCCTCCAAACGTTTGAGCCGAGTTTCATTAGGCAGGAGCTGCAGTTTTCAGGGTATGTCCCTGCCACGCAAATCCATTCCTGACCCTGCTGCTGCTTGCAGCGTTATTCAGGTGGCGGAGAAGGGTCCAGGAGCTTGGATTGCAACCCAATGCCTACTAATGAACAGGCACCAAAACGCCCCTCTCTAACCACTGCCAGAGCAGAGGGATGCACAGACCACTCTGCAATCACACCCAAGGACACAGCCAGAAAAAGAAAAGCTTTTTATTTCCTTTTTTTGGGTTGGGTTTTTTTTCTGTAAATATACAATTACAGATACCTCTGCGTAACATTCTCAACAGGACAGGCAGCTCCTCAGCCCTGGGGGCGAGCACAGGCTGCCAGTTCCTGGCTCTGCCGTGCTGTGCTCCGGAGCTGCCCCTGCTCTCGGTGCACGATGCCCCGCTCCTCGCCCTCCGCAGGGAAAACTGGCCCTCCTGGTGTCAGGGTGTTGCCTTTTTGTAGGTGACGTGGAGGTGCTGAGCCATGGGCTGCATACCATTACAGAAACAGCAGGGAATAACTGCTGCATCCGTCACCGCATCTTTACAAATGGGACATAACAACTCCTCTGGAATGGGATCGTCTGAGGAAGAGGAGGAAGGCTCTTCTGGTAAAAAGGGAGGCTTTCCTTCTTCCCTCTAGCATAAGCTTCCCTGGAGGAGAGGGGGGGGAGGAGAGGAAAAAGACAAAGTTGAAAGATGGGTAAAGGAAAACTTTTACAAGCTTTGGATTTTATCAAACTAAGGTGATAGATGGAAGCCTTCTCACGCCACATTGGCCTTCTACAATGTAGGCATTTAGGTTAAATGACTTTTCTGGAGCCACAATATCAAAAGAAGGAGGGAGGAACAGTTTTCCTTCTGCAGAGCTCTCCTATCCATTGGATCAACTGCAAAATGAGCTCAGACTGGAAAAATGATTGCTTGGCAGCCAGAGAGCAGGGGAAAGGAATCCACCCGCTCCTTTGCCAGAGGGTAAATGTAAATTGCTGGATCAGGGTTAAGTTTGTCCCCAAGTAATTTCATTTTGTAAATTAAAGAAGTCTGTGCTACAGCTTCTACAAGAGGAGATCCACGATAGAAAAAGGGATGTGCTACCGAGTGCATTTTCCAACAGCCACTCTTGAGAGCACACAGTAGGAATTTCTTAGTTTATAGCTACAGGAAAACTTCACTAAAAGTTGGAGGGGGAGGTAATCTCAGTCCAAGGGCTATTTGTTAAATTTTGCAAGAAGCCTTTGAAACATAAACCAGAAGCAAAACGAGTTTTCAAAAAGAATGACACCAACTGTAAACGCTACTGAAATGTCTTGCAGAAATACAGGTATTTAGCATATCCCAAGGTCAGCCAGCTTCCATGGGCATGAACATTAAGACCACCCTATTTTAATATTGTAAAGTATTGCAGGTCTTAATGTTAAGATACGATGATAATGTTTCCTCCCTCGTAATGGCAGAGGCTGGCCACCTCGGCTACGTTGCCACTCAGACATTTTTACATGGTTTATCTCATTCACTTTTTGGTCAGGCCAATGAATTCCACACTTACACATTAATAGTTGGTATTGCATTTTTCCTAGCCTTTGTCAGCATGGCACCCTTTGTATTGGGATCTTTCACCTCCATCATGAAACTTGTTGGAATTCCTGTGCTTCTTTTAATCCGGGGAAGAGACTAATTTTTTTTGTCCTGTTAAGAATGGAAATGCAGACATCTCTCATCTTAAGACCCACACTTAATGTGACATTGCAGTGATTATTTTAAGCACTGAAAGCCTTTAATCCTCCCCTTTTACCTAGCATAAGGGCTGCTCGACTGAAATATCTACTTTCCTCAGTGAATATAGCCAGGACGTACCAGAGGTTTGAGCAGTGTTTTGGACTCAGTCAACATTCTTTGGCTTAACTTCAGGACCCTTCAGGGTGAAACAGCCCTTTGCTCACCATCTGTTCGGAGCAGAGACACAAACCCGCTGCCCCTCCAAAACGCTTTGCAGAGTGAGAGCTTCATTCAGGGCTCTGAATCAGTCCCTGTGGCTTATTGATGCATGGACTCTGAGAGCAGATTGAAGACTTGAAGACAATCAAAGACACCTCAAAGACACTTTACTAAAATCAAGCAAGCCTTTTTACCTTTACAGCAGGCTGACGTATCAGCCTGTGATTGTGCTCAGTAATTTTCCACTGTAGCTCTTTTTTCTATTGCAGACACAGCAACTTAGCAACTGCCTTTACCTACAAGGCCACGAGCTCTGCAGACAACTCCGTATCTTAAAGTTTCTCTTCTTGCTCCCATGACTTCCTTCCAACAAGCATAACTGTGTCTCTCTCCCAAGGTCAGTTTTTGCTCACTGATGCTGTCGAGCTAGCTCGAGAAATATCCACAAGTCCCTGTGTTACCGAAATCTCAGACTGAAGAACTTATCAACACCAATGTGATGTAGATAAGCAGACACTTCTTTATTGACGGCCGGGTGCGTGAGCGAGTCCTCTCACAATCAACGCACACCAGGTCCCAAAATCAGATTCCATAGATATAACTTATTCATACATATTCATTAATTATTCATACATAATCATAACATTTCCCGTAAATCATTTACATATTCTCCTCCTATATCCGATTGTGCGCAGTAAAGCTTAGAAAGGTCTAGAAATGGGTCTGGGGTACGATTTGGGTAGGTGGTGTATGAGTCGGTGGTCGCGATCTCCCCTGCCGGAATTACCTTTTACTGAAGTTCACAGTTTCTTGGCAGGTAACCACAAGCTGTTCCAGTCGACTCTCCCCAGTTCCCATTAATCTCATATTCTGACATTTCAATACACCTCTGCGTACAGAAGACTGGTTAAATACAATGGAACCTTCCAACCCTAGAGTTATTACAATAGTTCCAGGCCCTTCTTCTAGCCTTGGTACAAGACGTACAAAAGATTCCATAACGTCTCTTATTGCGTAGATGCAAGTTTCCTATAATTTTTTTTTCTTAACCTTCTACATTTTAATTCTATTAAATGATTTTATAAAATCAATTAATTAATCAAATAGAATCAATCAATTTTAACTTATTAACTAATCGGTAACATTTCCCCCCTTTGAAAGTGTTGAAAATCATTATTTCAATACTTTCACTTTATTCATATATCTTTTGTTTCAACATATTTTGGTGATGGATCATGTCTTGGTGAAATAGTTGGTACTTCTCTCATAATCATACGACTCACTGCAATTCTATTGGTAAACTGTTTCTTCAGACATGCATATATCAGCATGCTCATCAAAAAGACAACTAGTAACAGAAACAAAGTCTTAATTATAGATTGTATCCAAGAGCTCAAATTCCATCCCAGTTTGTTAAAAATTTTCCCAAGCCAATCTTCTGACATATCCTTCTGAATTGTTTCAGTTTCTTTTTCAATTTTTCCCAATAGATCTAGATCATGTTCCACATCCTGAGTGACATTTGGAATGTGGATACAACAGTTGTCCAGTTTATCCTTAAGATATCCACACACTCCATGTTCTTTAAGTAGGAGCATATCTAGTGCCATTCTATTTTGTAAAGTCATTCTGGAAGTTGCCTGTAATTGTATATTCAATTCCTTAAACCCCTTCTTGGTAACATTTGCCAATTTTTCCACTTGACCAGTTAACTGATAGAGCCATGCTCTGTTTCTATATGAAGCTATAGGATTTAAAAGTGATTCCAGTGCCCAGCCAATTTTCACTCCTGTAGATGGTTCATTCCAAATATCATCACTTATCCCTGATCTCTTTATTCGTTTCAATTCTAGATTCTCTAGAGATCCTTTAAATGGTGATTTCTTCCAAATCGGACACAATGTTGGCATGCCCAATGTGATTTGTTTTACCTTACCATCTAATGGTAGGTGTGTTGTCCAGGTTCCACCACTTAATGCCCAAACTAAATGTCCTGGACTTCGAATAGAAGATTTTCTACAACTAAACAAAGTTCCTCTTCTGACTGTAAAGGCGCTGGTTAAATTGAGAGTATTCTTAAGACCTCGACAAAAAATAACCATATTTCAAAGCAGCAGCCAACGGAGGAACTCTTTGAATTACTAAGTCTGCATTACTACAATCATACACTTTTTCACATTTCCACCATGGCACTATTTTATTTTCCTTCTCTCCCGATGTAGTTGACCTATCATTGACCCAGGGTAATACTGAAAAAAAACTTTCCCATCCCAGGTAAACACCAAAAAGTTCTTGCCATATACTAAAAATGAGAAAATATGGACATAGACCATATAGAGTCCCGTTGTTCTACTAATTGGGTGCTCTGGCCAGTTTCGTTACACTTCCATTCCATAACACTTTTGCTCACGTTGATTTTAAATTGTTCATCATAAGAACACCATCCCACAGTCTTAAATCTTCCTATTTTGGTAAAAACATAATTTAACAATTTTTCACAATCCGCCAGATTACCTGGAGTTTTCCACTGTTTTCTAGTGACTTTTACTTGCTCATACCATTGAGTCACTGGCCTCTGTTCACAATAATTGGTTTCATTTTTATGTTCCAGGTTAGTCAAATTCATAGTTAAAATTCCCCATGGAATAGATTCACCTACTGCCTTCGGTATTGGCAAACAAGCAGTAATCTGCGTGATGTTTTGTAAATTGGCAAATTCTTTAATCAATCCTACCATCAAATTTTCCTCAGCCATCTGTTTGGGAATGTCAATCACTTGTTCTGTTTCTATTTGTCTTTTGTTCCTGTCCACCAAGTCAGCCCATGATCCCACCAACACTACCAACCAAAAGAAAATCCAAAAACCAATCATAACCTGATATGAAAAATTAGACATGTTTCAAAGTCAATTTTTAAGTCTCTGGGTCATGATTCACAATCTTCCACGGAGTAGATGCTTTCTTCACGGTGCTTTCTTCACTCGAGTATAATGTATCCAAGCATCCGATTCTGCAATTTTGATAGCTGTAAAAGTGGTTAACAGTATCTGGAAGGGTCCTCTCCAGCGCTCCTGCAAAGGTTCGGAGGTCCAGGTCTTCACATAGACATAGTCTCCCGGCTGGAAATCATGCACTGAATTTTCCAGAGGTAAAGGTCTATTTCAAATTACTACACTCCAAATCACAGCCAAAGTTTTCCTTAGAAAAAGCAAATAGTTATACACATCTTGTTTTCCTTTTACATGTATGTTTAGATTTGGTTCTAGAGACTCACATGTTTTCCATATAATAATTCATAAGGACTGACTGAGGTTCCACTCTTTGGCTGTACCCTGATTCATAATAATGCCAATGAAAGTGCCTGAGGCCACTTTAGACTGGTTTCTTGACAAATTTTACTTATTTGTTGTTTCAAAGTTTGATTCATCCTCTCCACTTTTCCACTAGATTGTGGCCTCCAAGATGAATGTAAATCCCAATTAATACCCAATGCTTTGCTAACACTTTGGACTACTTCAGCCACAAAGTGTGGACCTCTGTCAGAGGAAATTCCAATAGGAACTCCAAATCTCGGAATTATTTCTTGTAATAACCATTTTACAACCTCTTTTATTTGTGTAGTGCAACAGGGAAGGGCTAATGGCCATCCTGTAAAAGTATCAACCCCTACCAAGATGTACCGGTACCCATTGTATCTAGGCAACTCTGAAAAATCTACTTGCCAGTAATCTCCAGGTTCTGTACCAGATTTCAGCCTACCCATTTGAACCTTTTTCTTAATCACTGGATTATTTTTCAAACATACTTTACACTTTGCAGTTACCATTTTGGCTATTCCCAACATCTTAACTGATATTACTTGCTTTCGTAAAAACGTTACTAAGGCTTCTGCCCCCCAGTGACACTCTTGATGTCTCATTTGAATTATTTCTCTCATCACAGGAGGTGGAATTACTACTTGTCCGTTAGGAGTTACCCACCATCCCGCTAAGTTTTTCTTAGCATTTAATAACTGACCCAATTTGTCATCTTCCTCTGAATATCTCGGTTTCTCCCTGGGAAGGGTTACTGTTTTAGAAGGAATTATTGCCATTTGCAATGCTTGTTTCTTTGCTACCCTTTTGCAGTCTTATCAGCTAAATTATTCCCAGCTATTATTTTTGTATTGCCAGTCTGGTGTGCCTTACAGTGCATGATTGCTACTTGATCTGGCTTTTGAACTGCTTGTAATAATCGTAAAATCTCTGTTTGATGCTTAATGTTTGATCCTTGAGAGGACAATAACCCCCTCTCTTTCCACAAAGCTCCATGGACATGCACTACCCCAAAGGCATATTTTGAATCAGTCCAGATATTTACTCTCTTGTCGTTGCTTAATTCTAAGGCTCGAATTAAAGCGATGAGTTCCGCCTTTTGGGCTGATGTGGTACCCGCCAATGCTCCTGCTTCTATAACTGTAGTCTCTGTTGTTACCGCATATCCGGCGTATCGGACTCCGTGTTCCATAAAGCTGCTTCCATCAGTATACAGTTCCCAGTCTGGTCTCTCCAATGGCACATCCTTCAGATCTTCACGACTGGAATAAACATACTCGATGGTAGCCAAGCAATCATGTTCCAGTCGTCCTTCTTCCTGTATGGAACTTAAAAACACTGCAGGATTTACCAGGTTAGTTGTCTTTAGAATCACATCATCCTGTTCAGTCAATACCACCTGGTATTTCATCATTCGGCTGGGGGACAGCCAATGTCCCCCCTTCTGTTCTAGGACAGTTATCACCATGTGTGGCACATAGACTGTTATTGTTCTTCCCAAAGTCAATTTCCGAGCTTCTTGTATGAGCATCACTGTTGCGGCCACTGCTCGCAGGCAGTTTGGCCACCCTTTACTCACTGTGTCCAGTTGTTTAGAGAAATATCCGACTGGTCGTTTCCAGCTTCCTATCCTCTGGGTTAACACGCCCGGTGCAAGGTGTTGTCTTTCATGTACAAACAGCTGGAAATCTTTGGTTAGATCCGGCAGTCCCAAGGCAGGTGCAGACATTAAGGCACGCTTCAACTCTACAAAAGCCTTTTGTTGTTGTGGGCCCCATACAAAGGAAGGGTTCTTTTGGGCCTCGTACAGCAGTTTAGCTATTAGCCCATAGTTCATGATCCAAAGGCGACACCACCCAGTCATTCCCCAAAATGCTCTGAGTTCATGAATATTTCTCGGCTCAGGTATACCACAAATAGCTTCTTTGCGATTTTTTCCTAATTGTCGTTGTCCTTTTGAAATCTCAAAGCCCAGATATATCACAGTCTGGCAGGCTATCTGGGCTTTCTTCCTGGATACCTTATACCCATTTAGTCCCAGGAAATTCAAGAGGTCAATAGTCACCTGTATACAGGTAGGTCTTTCTTCTGTAGCTATCAATATGTCATCCACATATTGTAGGAGTAAATGCCCAGGCCTTGATTTATCCTGTTTCCAGATTTCAAGTCCCTTTGCTAAATGATTTCCAAAAATAGTTGGACTGTTTTTAAATCCTTGGGGTAATCTAGTCCATGTCAGCTGCATCTTTTGCCTGGTTTGAGGATTTTCCCATTCGAAAGCAAACAGTTTTCTGCTTTCCTTTTCCAAAGGTATACAAAAGAAAGCATCTTTTAAATCAAGCACTGTAAACCATTGATAAGTCTCCCTCAATGCTGTTAACAGTGTATAAGGGTTTGCTACTACAGGATAAATATCCTTAACTATTTTGATTTACTGCTCTCAAGTCTTGTACCAGTCTATATTCACCCGAAGGTTTTCTGACTGGTAAAATAGGAGTATTATACTCAGATTCACATTCTTCCAAAATTTTATACTCCAAAAATTTACCAATCAATTTCTTCAATTCCTGTCTCACTTCTGGTTTGATTGAATATTGTTTAATTCTCACTGTTCCTGCGCCTTCCTTCAAATCTATTTTAACCGGTTCTGCTAGCTTCAATTTACCAGGAATATTTGTTTCCCATACAGTAGGGATCACTGCCAAATCCACCTCTGGTGGAATTTCTTGTTCCTTTACCTTTTCTTGTATCATCAGGATTTCTCCCGTTTTTGACTCAGGTATTTTCAAGAAAAGTTCTCCTTCGTCAAAAACAATCTGTGCATTTAATTTAGATAACAAATCTCTTCCTAACAAGGGTACCGGACATACTGGTGCATACAAAAAATCATGTGTAATTATCTTATTTCCAAATTTCAAATCCAGGGGTTGCAGGAATGGCCTGTTTTTGTTCCAGTTTTTCCTTTACAGGTATTTAATAAAAAATGTCACTCCTGTATCCACTCCCAACCTCACAATTTGAACAACATTTTTTCCACTTTCTTATTATCAGAAGTTATAGCCATTACTAAATTATCTCTAATAGTTAGCTTACATTCACCCTGCCAATCCTTTTTTTGTCTTAAGTAAAAGAACAAATCCACATATGGCATTTTATTCCATTTCCCTTCTCTTTTACAATACAGCATTAACTGCAAAATAGTGTTATAATTCAGTGTCCCATTCGTGGGCCACTTTTCCTGATTTTCTAATATATATATAGTGGCCACCAATTATTACAATATTCAATCATCTGGCTCTTTGGCAAATCCTCATATAAATCCCCCCAATGCGCCAGTAAACATCCCAATGGAGAATTTTTCGGGATTTTATCATTTAACACAAGATTACCCAAGCTTTTACTTTTAAACAACCGAGTTAACTTAGTTGCCATGGTGTAATTACCCACAGTACAATACACAATTATTCAACTCTGTCACTCCGATCCGCGGATCCACACTCCACAGTCTCACCCTTACAGCCACGCTCACACTTTCCCACAGTTACTTTAAACAAACATATAACACAATATTATACCTCTTAATTTTCTTCTTAATACACAAACTCACCGAACAACAAAGAAAACAAACATATAACACAATATTATACCTCTTAATTTTCTTCTTAGTACACAAACTCACAAAACAACAAAGAACACCAAAAACTTCTTCTAACTTCTTGTTAGAGGCACTACCTTAGAGAACACTATAGCATATAGTTTCTCTTGTCTCCACTTTTGTCCAACCCTGCAATAGCTTTCGCTTATGTCTTACGGGCAGACGCCTAGGCTTCCACTTCCACAAGGATCCTTTTAGTCCAACCCTGCAATAGCTTTCGCTTATGTCTTACGGGCAGACTCCTAGTCCTACCCTGCGCAGCTCTTTCACCGCGTCTGACAGGCAGACTTACTCAGTGGGACTCCAACCCACTGGTGGGACTTCCTCCCACTCTTTCCCATACAATTATTATAGTGGGACTCCCCCCCACTTTCTCCAGTGCACTTACTTACTTACTTACTTACTTACTTACTTACTTTAGCGGGACTCCCACCCACTTACTACAATTAAAAAAAGAAGTGTCTTACCAAATATCCAGGGAACGTCGCGAAGAGCCTTACGGATCGGGGATCGATGGGTGTCCCTGAGAAATCCTCGGTGCCGGCCGGAACCGATCAGGTCCCCAACTCCTCCGGTCTCCTTCAGCGAGGTCCCATCTGGGTTGCCAAAACTGTTACCGAAATCTCGGAATGAAGAACTTATCGACACCAATGTGATGTAGATAAGCAGACACTTCTTTATTGACGGCCGGGTGCGTGAGCGAGTCCTCTCACGATCAACGCAAGCCAGGTCCCAAAATCAGATTCCATAGATATAACTTATTCATACATATTCATTAATTATTCATACATAATCATAACATTTCCCGTAAATCATTAACATATTCTCCTCCTATATCCGATTGTGCGCAGTAAAGCTTAGAAAGGTCTAGAAATGGGTCTGGGGTACGATTTGGGTAGGTGGTGTATGAGTCGGTGGTTGCGATCTCCCCCTGCCGGAATTACCTTTTACTGAAGTTCACAGTTTCTTGGCAGGCACCTACAAGCTGTTCCAGTCGACTCTCCCCAGTTCCCATTAATCTCATATTCTGACATTTCAATACACCTCTGCGTACAGAAGACTGGTCAAATACAATGGAACTTTCCAACCCTAGAGTTATTACAATAGTTCCAGGCCCTTCTTCTAGCCTTGGTACAAGACGTACAAAAGATTCCATAACGTCTCTTATTGCGTAGATGCAAGTTTCCTATAATTTTTTTTTCTTAACCTTCTACATTTTAATTCTATTAAATGATTTTATAAAATCAATTAATTAAT
Source organism: Falco peregrinus (assembly GCF_023634155.1). NCBI lineage: Eukaryota > Metazoa > Chordata > Aves > Falconiformes > Falconidae > Falco > Falco peregrinus. The sequence goes on from NW_026599632.1 coordinate 135,493, forward strand.
CAAATAGAATCAATCAATTTTAACTTATTAACTAATCGGTAACACCTGGGGAAACTTACATTCACCATCTATGTTCAAGGTTAATCATAGATTAATAGCAGTATTGTCTAGGTTAAAGTAGCAAGATTAGTTGTTAGCAGCAGTGAAAACACAGGTGCAGCAATAACAATATAACCACATCCGTTGTACAATTCTTTCCGTGATTGATTTAGTCTTCAACTGAATTAATCAGTAGATAAAAATAAATGGGTATGTTAAACAGTAAGTAATAATCAAATAAGCCTGTCAGATGATTATGATTGGATATAAATGACTTTTATGATTTTGAGTCAAGAAGAGAACAGCATGACCTACACGGTCAACAACTGGATTGAATGACGAGGATCAGCTGATGGATGAGAATTCAAAGTACTTTCCGGCTGACCAAGAAGAACAGAACAATCGAAAAGATGATGAAACTTTAAGTGGACTCTTATGACTGGACTTCAGGGATTATGTAATTGCTTTAAGAAATCTACGATGCAAAATGAAAAATTTCAAGTTGCCACTCACTGAGGTGATGCCCAACTCTGTATTGTGATTAAAAGCAAACCTAGAGAAACCCATTCGGCTTGTGGAAATTCTTTAATAATCCATCTATGAAAGCTGAATTCATACCTCTTGCATATACATTCAGTGGCTGATGTTAAACGGCATGAATACTCAGCCAGAGGCTTCTGGTAGTTAAAACTCACAGATATTCAATAGAGGGGGTCAACAGAAACATCTTGTTTTTATAGGAAATACTAAAAACTTTGAACGGTCATTGAACAGAGTTAGGAGCAGAACAATTTCCAGTCCTACTGAAACAGACAAAAATAGGTGTGAAAGTTCACTGAGAAAGATCTATGGACATCTTTAATGACTGTGAGCTAGAGAAAAGAAAATTTCACATTCAGAATTCCAGGCTTCCCTTGAATATGGAAGGGCTTTGCAACATTGCCATGTAACCTCTGTATTTCACCCCAAGAGAAACAATTCTTACTAGGAGTGTTCATGTCTTTGTTACGTAAATGCCAAGGTAAAAACCCTAAAAGGTTCAGTAACACCAGAAGCGCCCCACAACCCTACCCATTTTGTTGGGCAGTTCTTTCTATTGTGGCCAGGTTTTCCACAACGAAAGCAAATGTTCGATGGTGGAGGTGGATCCCAGGGGTCTTTCATGTAACTAGAAGTTTTTTGAAAAAGAAAAAAAAAAGGAAAACGTATGCATGTATCTTTCCTCTTAAAACAAACATCTCTACAATGTTCCCATAACCTTCAAAGAACATACCTGACACTTCCTTGACTGGGTTGTATTCACAGCAAGACTGTACCATCATAGCCTGTACTTTATCCTCTTTGGAAGCACTGTCTTCAGCCAGGTTGTCAGTCTGTTTAACAGGTACTGATTATTTGACACTCATGTTAGGCTACAAATAGGCTCCCTTTGTACCTTACATAAAGACTTGTTTAACCAATCCAATTTTCTTCCAAGTGGACTGAAGCTATGTTTAGAAAAAAGTACACCAGCCGGCATTTTGAAGCTGAACTTTAAGCTCCAGACTGGTTGAAGAAGCTAGCCACGGTACATTTAACTGGGATGCATGCAAGTAGCATTAGTTATGTTTTGCAGCATTAAAAGGACACACAGCTTAAGAGTTGTTGCAGATGCTTTTGCTTGCTGAAATTCAGCTTCAGACCCAGAAGCACTAAAAGGAAATCAGCTTTTGATAATCCCTTAGCATGGGATTTAAGAATTTTCTGTTGGTACTGGATTTTCTGTTGGTTTTTGTCTGCCCACAAGCTCTGCTTCTGGCCAGGAAAAGGAGTCCTTAACAGCAGCTATTGCCAAGTGCAGTGGAACTGCAGGTCCAACACATACTCAGAAGCTGCTCTTTGTTGATCTTAAATGATTCCAAAACCATCCTCAGCACTCCTTTTCAAAACAATCGCCCTTTGACACCCAAAAGGAAACCTTTGGGATCAACATGTCCCCAGGGAGGGCTCGACACAAAACCTCTGCCCAGACCTGCTGCCCTGTGATGCCTGCCAGCAGAGCTGGTGACGTGAGTGCTCCTTCCCTGTCTCCGTTGAGGATACTAAGGTTAGCAAAGCCCTCCTGTTTGTCTTGTTGACAGGCGTACTCAGCCTGAAAGGCGGTGAGGGAGCACTAACCGGCAGCCCTGCCAGCCAGCCTGAAGGGCAGGGGGGATGTGAAAAGCAGCTTGGGGCCGCCTGAGAACTAGCACAGGCATTTACGGAGGGAACGCGCGGGAGCAGGGTGTTCTCTCGCTTTCACTCGCTGGGAATGTGCAATCCATTCCTTCCCCTGGAATCTCTCACCTCTAAGTGAGAGACAGTCAACGTTTTACCTAATGTTTTACAAAATGCCTCTTTGTAAATACCTACACATACATACACATACACGTTCTGTTAAAGTAGCAAAGAGTATGTTTCCCAGAAAAGATGTAGCTGAATTTTGAGAAATTTTGAAGACTCTTTGATGGCCATCTGAATTGTGCACCGCATCATCTGATTTGTGGGCCCCATTTTAAACTCTATTTAAGGAAAAGGAGGTATAGGAATGATACCACTATGGAAATAGACAGGCATTTCACAGGAGTCAGAAAATGGTGCGTCAGCCACAGCTGGTGACTACCAGCTCCAATATTTTGAAGATTAGGAAACTATTTCAAAAACTTGTTGACAACTCTTTCCTAGAATTGTAATGCTCTTTCTAAGAAATCATTCGCGCAGTGCATTGCAAGAGTTGAAAAGCCCCTCATTCTTCTTCCTTGCAAAAAAAAGAAAAAAACTGTTTATAGTTCTCTTCCTCTTCATTGTACTCCTCATTGTCATCTTCACCACTGTAGATGACAGTGGTGAAGACGTTAATCAGTGCAGAGTGTGTTGGTCTTAAAATATTCTCTTGAATTCTGCATGATTGTTTATGATGGGCTGGATGCAGAATCCCTTCCTGGAGACCCTGTTGCAATGGGGCATCTACACCAAAGAACATTCTATTTATTTTGTTAGGAGGGAACTAGAACATGAAATTCAGGTTCAGACCAGCAGGTACAGTTTTTAAATCATTATCAGGCTGATGGAATACTTAAATGGACAGATTGAGCCTTTTAGGAAAACTTGTCTGTGGTGGCTGGCAAAAACACTTCTTCCAGCTACAGAAAATCTGAAAAAAGATGGACATGACCTCCTCTGCATGGACAGGGGAGGCACTGCTGATTAAAGCCTTTAGATAGCATGAAAAGCATGACTAACACCTGATTTCTCATTTTTATAAAAAAAGGAGTAATCTAAGGAGTTCTATAAAAAAGAAAGAAATGTTGTGGTTTATCTGTTTTTAAGCTTTTTGTGAGCTTTCCCAATCTTAATGGCTGTCCATTGCACGTTTAGTTAGAGCTCACAAAACAGAAGCCACTCTGTGTAGCTGTACCCTCAGCCCTCTGCACTACTGGCTTCTGCAGAAGCAGCAAAGGTACAAAGAAAAAACCCAAAACTCCATTGGTGAGGGGTGTATGTATTTACTTGACACAATGTTATTATTGTCCAAGGAATTGCATTTTAAAGACTGATCTCCAGTTTTTGAAAATCACAGGCTGTCTTTACACTGCAGGACAGCGAAAATGTCACAGAGGTACCTTGGTGCCAAGAACCCAGCTCATCAGAGTGGTGGGCTTCTCCTCTGCTTCATTTAACCTGCTACCTCACAGACCTTGGGCTGCCCAAGTTCCGTGGTTCCCAGTGATGATCCCAGATTGACCGGAGCCAGATCAGGAGCTTCTACCCTTTAGGGCTTAGGGTTGAATATTAGGGTTAAGTCTTAAGGTTAGGTCTTTAGGTTAAGACTTATGGTTATGTCTCAAGGTTAAGTCTTAGAGATAAGTCTTAGAGACACGCTGTAACTCGCCAGTACACTTTATGTATTGAGAGTGAACATTAGAAAGACATGGCAAAACCACAAGTCAATAATATCTACTAATGGTGGAGGAGAGGTCTGTCTTGAAGAAGCCTTGAAAACATGACCATTCAAACCATGCTGATGCAGCTGATACAGAACTGGACTGGACGAATACATCGATGACAGCGATAATGCTGTAGTCAGGCTTACATTTGAGTATCTGCAATTGTAATCAGATTCTCTGTCCTCCATAAATCTGAGGAATACAGCAGTAATACCTGGAGCACAGAGAGCAGCTTAGGCTGAAAACAAACTTAGAAAGGTAACTACTAACATTTGGGAATGTGCTCAACTGCTTTCTGAGCTTCAGGTTTGGAAAAGATCAACTGTTCCTTCACCGTCCTGGCACAAAAGGCAATACGCTTTAGGATGTTGTTCTTTTTCTCTTGCCCGACATAGACATTGTCTTTAGGAATCTAATAGGAAGCACTTAAGAATGAAACTTCTTGTTTGCATGGTTTGCCAGCTGGCCACTCTCAGTCCTTCCTCTGGAGACAGCATGCAGCCCACACACACACACCCCTTTGGGGTGTAAGAATACCCTGCCCCCCTCCCCCAGACAAAGGAAGCAGTCAAACACGGAGACTCGGACTGCTGGCAGATGGGAACAAATCACCGGTTCACTGCAATGTGTCTCTCCGTTTACTCTAAAAGCACTAAAAGCAAAAGCATACAATAAGGAATCTCTCTGCATAGAGGAAACAGGATGGAGAACTTGACTCTCAGAAAAACCAAGCCCAAGAACAAACCCAATTCAAACGTCTGAACAGTTACCACTGTTGGAGCTTGAATGCCACGTCCCAGCAGGCTGAAAAATCTAAGTCTGCTTTGGGACAGACACCTTCAAATCTGCCCTGTCACAACACAATTTAACAGCAGCTTTAACAAGAAAGATACAACCTGAATGCCTCCGTAAACTAACAGCCACAAAGAAGGTGAACGCACTGAAACCCCTCCCAAAGAACACAACGTGTTATGGCTACTTACCCAAGGTCTGTTTTGCCGGTAGCTTTAACTCCTCTGACGGGGACTCCCCTAACAGTTACCGATGAGTTCCCCGGAATCAGGGCATTATCATCTGTGTATTCTGGAAACAACATCAATACAGAGAAAGCATCAGTCAGTTTGTAAGAGTGATATTGACATGTCGTGACGTAGCACTTCAGGGAATCCCTTTACAGATACAAACCCAACATTTTACACACAGCGTCATGCTTTTATCATCTCACGGTACCTTTCCAGAAATCTTCAGGTCTGATAGTCAAACACAAGCAGCAAAATCTTTTCCATTTTTTTGGAATCGTTTCAATGCCAACAGCAAAATGGTCTCTAAAGTCACTAAAGCAGAGTCTGCTAAAGCATGAGGTTCTTTCCTGATCTCACTTACATTGCTTTTGCTCCTGTTAGCTTACAAAACCCTAGAACATGTCTCTATAACAGCGAGCACGGAAGAGGACACCCCCACCCTGCCTCCCACCTTTTCAAACACATCCCAACCATCCATTTTGCCTTCCCACCATCTTCAAAGAGAGTCCACCATCACTTTCTTTTTTTTTCCCCCAGTGATGTTTAAAATCCTGTTTACTTTAAGCTTCTATTAGCATTGCTGCTATTAAGAGATTTCCGTGATCACGCGGCCCCGAAAAATCTGAACAAGTTGGCCATCTTCACTCAAGGTTCACTGAAGGGTCTTTCCAAGATCACGTCACCATTTAGTCAGGACTCCTGCACCAAGTTATAAAACCCACGACCGTATCTCCACAGGGAAGATCTCCGAGAACCCCCTTTAGGCAGAACATCCTGGCCGAGTTCTTTCCTTCATCTTCTGAAGGTGACTTTAAGCACGTAGAGGCTGTTCAATAAAAACGGAAATTCACGGTTGTGTGTAAAACCCCAAAATCTCGCATACATGTGTATGACACTGAAATGTATTCCTTAGCTTTGCTCTGACAACCACTGGGGGATTTTTGCATTTTCACAGGGAAGACACCCTTACAGAAGTTCCACTAAGTATCTGTGTCACAACCTGTACATCTGCCTCTACCTGCATGTCTATCTCTACCGCCGTATGACACGCGATCCCGTAACACCCCCAAGACCCCTAACACCGTGCTGTTAAGTCTCCTCACAGATACTCTCCTGAACATACTTTACCTATCTGCAGGTAAACAGCGTGCTTAGGTCCAACCACTTGAAAGGCTAGGGCCAAAGTTACAGTTACCGCAGCAGACATGTTATTCTGTTTAAGTTTTAATACATCAAACAGGAAGAGGGAAAAAACCTATGAGTACACATTGTAAAGAAAAGACTGTTGTGAGAATGTCACAGAACCACAGGAAAAAAAAAAGAAAAAAAACCAAAACAAAACACCCGATAAAATTTGAATGTTTAAGGAATGGCAACGGTTTCCAAGTCTTTTTATTTCTGTCATATCCCAGAGTCTTTAATCACATGCAAGCTTTGCCAGATGGTAGATTACCAAACTGAAACAGCACGCTAAGTAATACGAAACCATTACCGTCTCTGAGAATCAAGCACCATTTCTGAGATTCAAAAGAACTTAGGGCTTCTCGAAGAACATTTCTAGGTATATTCACCATAAGTGATCTGCCATAAAACTTCAGTATTGCCCTGACACCGTTTAACACGCAGTACCAGGAAAAAAATGCACCGTTTGAAAGAAACGAAGAAATGATGCTCAATAACATCTGAATGAAAATGTCTTTGGTGTAGCAAAGAAGCTGTATTAGCAAGAAATGCCAAGTATACTTGAGACAGAACACCCGTCTACAAGATGGCTTTCCAGGGTCTGCATAGATTCTCACTCACAGATACACTCTTGATCCAAAACGTTGCTACTGAGCAGTTTCTGCAGCAGCCAAGCGCCACTTTGGCAATGCGGTGGAGTAAAAGTAGTTGAAGACAAATTTCAGTCACCAAACCCACTTTTTTCCCCTTCCAATTAGCCATCCACTCCTTTTCTATCACGTTCAGCCTTCTCTGCCGGGTTTCAAAGAAATCTGGCAGGTTTGTGATTACAAGGCATTGTCCCACATTTCCTTATCGTTTTACCTAGAAGGGTTCCCAGAAACCAAACCTCTTCCACGCGCGGTGCCGCACATCGACCCCGTACGCTGCTGTGCCTGGCTGCGCACACAGCCCTCACGCCAGCTGCCAGCGCACAACCACGGAAGAGCAGCTCTGAGGCCCCAGCACGAGTCACCGCTGCCGGCCGCGGCCCAATCGCCTCACTGGCCACCTGCGCCACCGCCAGCCGGCCGGTCCCCGCATCCCGCGCCCGCCGCCCCCACGCGCCTTCCATGGTCTAGGCGTTGGTGACCTGCAGGTCGCAGTGAGTCGCCTTCAGCCTCTCGCGGCCTGATCTGGCGCCTGAGGTCCTGTCACCGCCAGGCTTTCAATACCTGCTCTCCCCTCCTGTCACCCCCCAGGCTGTCCCCAACAGCTGTCCTGTCCTGTACCCCTCCCCCAGGCCTGTCCCCACCTACTGTCCCCTCCTGTCACTCTCCAGGCTGCCATTGCCTGCTGTCCCCTCCTGTCACCCCCGGGCTGTCACTACCTGGTGGCATAAGCTACATAAGATAACAAGACAATAAGAAAAAAAAAAACCAAACCGAAAACCTGCTTTGGTGAACACCAAAACACCCATGACTTTCTCAGGCTCTTCACTACCCCACATGTGAGTCAAGGGACAGGGTCTCCCACAGGCTCTTTTGCGGGCACTTCCTGAAGACACCCCCATCCCCCAACCCCCACCCCACCCTGCTTTTCTACAAGTGCACAAAGAGGTTAAGAAGAGTTTCATGTCTAAGTTAAAGGAGGCAGTTTCTGAAATTAGCTTAGGTGAAAAGAGCAAGGTGGTGTATTCATGGATTTTCTCCTCTGCAAAGCCATGAAGAAAACATGAACCGCACTCCCCAAAGGCAAAGGAGCAAACTGAGGGAGAGCAGCTCACTGGCGCCTTTCAGAGCTTCAACAGTCTGGAGAAACGGGAAAAAAACCCATGCAAAGATAAAGAGCAGCCAAGATGCACTTTTATAAAATGCACATTGGGGCCTGTTCCAGATCTCAGAATGACTTTCAGTATCGCTTTGCATGACTATTAGACCAAGGCCTAAAGTGGCGTGATAGCTTCTGCTTGCCGGGGCACGGTAAGATCACTCAAACGAGCGACAAGGTAACAAGTAAACACCAGAGGCAATAGCGGAGCTTACCGTTTCCCTCCACTGGTGACCAGCTGTACATAAACCAGCTTAACCAGCCTCCCTAAGGGTGGCTCTAAAGTCGCTGAAAAGGAAAAAAAAGAAGGTAAGTGCTTAGCCTGAAATGCAAAGGCACCATCTTGGCTCCCAGGCAGGTGGCACAGATGGCCCAACAGGGTCATGTCCCCACCTTCCAGGGAAGATAAAAAAAGCGCAGGACGTCTTAGTGGGGTGGGTTTGTTGCATCCTTTCCGTTTGCTGAAAGCCTGAGGAAGGATGTATTCCACGGTAGGACCGGTGGCACTTTAGACCTGAGGTTAAAAAAGTGCTGCACTTCAGTGACGCTCCCCAAGCTGCTTTCACCACCAAACAGAAAAAGATTTGCTTTCTCCAGTATGGTGGGAATGATACCATAAAGTCGGTCAGGGAGAAAAACCCTCTAAGCCTTGCTTGCAAGTTTCAGAAGGCCGGCATTCTTTATGGCAGTGCTGGGAGCACGGGGGAATGTTTCCTCTGAGCGTGCTCACCCAGTTCCTCGAGGGTACGCACTATGGACAGCAGAGCACTTGCACACTCATAGCGCATTACACATGCATTTTCAGTCAGGCACGGGATGGGTTACAAGTTGCTTGCTTTAATGCAAACGAGCACACACCCTCAGACAGCACTGCTGAGGTTTTTTACTAGCTCCCCGTGCTCCCCAAGCGGGGCCTTGCCCTCTCTCGGGGGGCTATCTGAGTCAGAGGTCACGATCTCCCCCCACAACAATTACCTTTGTCCGAATTCCAACCAACATTCTGCGGATCGCAGCACTCTTATCGGCTTGTCTCCTCCTGCGACCACAACGTCCTCACCCAGAGGCTCTTTCTGCATCACTGAAGAGAACGCCGATCTTTTCCCCATCCATTCTTCGTTCCTCATCCTTCCCAAGGCTGACTCCCTGCATGAGAGGTCCCTTAATTCGTCACTTCTAACAGCTTTAGAGAGTCAGCTTGGCCTAACCTTTGTGCGCAGGTGTGTTTAACGTAGAGCTACACAGCAAATCAGAGCGTGGTAACTGGGGAGCTCAGACATCTTGTCCCTTTGCCGAGCCAGCAGCCTTCCCTTAACAGAATCCCTGGACATAAACGTATACACAGTGGAATCTATACAGTGGCATCAAACGTCCCGCCAGACACCACAACCTCTGTCCCTGGCATGGCCCAACTGCCCAGCACCACCAGACCACTCTGGCCCAAACACCATAAGGCAATGGTTCCCACCTGACAATAGCAAGTCGAGGAACATTTTTTTTTTTTTCCTAAATAGAGAGAGTTTTACTTTGTATGCTGCCGACTACATCAAATTATGTTTTGCTGGCTGACTGGATAGACAGCAAAGCTGAACTCCACATCAAATATAATCAAATCTATCAAGTATATCACATAATGGAATATATCAAATGCAGTTTCTTATATTGCAATAAAAGAAAATAGCATGCAATATGATAAAAGGAACCAGTGGCAGTTACTGTGAGCGATATGATAAAAGAGCAACAGGAGCGAAGCATCCATTTGTTATCCCAAAGTGTTAACGTGACTAAGGAAAGGAGACATCACCAATTAACACCCCAACAACACCCAGGCCCACCCTTCGGCTGGGAGCCCCCTTGCAGCCAGTGCCAGGAGTCTCTCGGGAGCTGGGAAATTCCCCTGGAGAAGGTACCAGGAAGGAATTCTCTTGCTGTTCTCACCCTGCCCTGGCAGCCATGTGAGGCACAGCACAAAATTTCACCTCCCTACTTCCTGTGGTGAGAAATTTGAGCCAAACATTTTGCACTCATGCAGAACCAGTGCTCACTTTGTGAAAGGGCAGCACTGCTCCCCTGGAGAAGGGGCCAGGAAGGAATCCTCTTGCTGTTTCTCACCCTGCCCTGGCACCCATGTGAGGAACAGCACAGCACAAAAGTTCTGCTCCCTGCTTTCTGTGGTGAGCAAAACTGACCCTTCAGAGCTGCAGACCTTAAGAGCCAAAAAAAAATACATCTTGGGAAAGGGCAGCACTGTTCCCCTGGAGCAGGTGCCAGGAAGGAATTTTCTTGCTGTTTCTCACTCTGTCCTTGCAGCCATGTGAGGCACAGCACAAATGTTCTGCTCCCTAATAGCTGTGTTCTGAAAATGAACCCCTCACATTTGCAATCGTATAGAGCCAAAAAACCCCTCACCTTGACAAGTGCAGCACTGCTCCCCTGGAGAAGGTTCCAGGAAGAAACTCACTTGCTGTTTCTCACCGTGCCCTGGCCGCCATGTGAGGCACAGCAGAAAAGTGCTGCTCCCTGCTTTCTAAAGTTGGCAAAATTGACCGTTTATAGTTCTACTCATGTAGAGACAGGACTTTCTTATTCAAAAGCAAAACCCAAAAAGCCACGTAGCCGTGGGAAACCCTTTATCCTTCCGTGTGGCTGGTGACTTCCCATGGCCCTTCCGCAAGGCAGGAGAAACAACCATGAATTTGGAAGCCCACGTAAATTCAAGTACACTTAGTCCTCTGACAGTCACTACTTATGGGCCAGCAGTCCTCTCACCCCTCCACAGATCTGCCTCTTAGTCCTCTAGCAGTCATCCTCCATGGAGGGACCACAAGTCCTCCATACCTACCTACCAACTCACCAGAAATGAGTCAGACCACACCAGAAGTGACACTGCCTGACCTGCAGGAGATATACTAGGCCTGTAACGATGGTTTCAAGACAGAAAAAAACACCACCATCCACCACAGCACAGCACAGCAGAAAAACAACCAGAAGAAACTTGGTACACAAACCAGAGGCCCCCATGCAAACCCTACAAAGGCAAAATAGCTGCAAAAAGGCACTCTCCACAAAAAAAAAAAATCACCACACAGAACACATGATAAAAATGCCATAACCCCAGGAACACAGGGCCAACAAACACAGGTTCTGTCCATAACAATAACACACTTTGACACTAACTCGCCTGACCTCTGGCATACCATAACCTTGTTGCCCCCAAACCACAGCACACTGTAGCCCTAAGGCAACACAAAATGGAACGCAAAGTCCCTGAAGATCTCCGCCAGGGCCTTCAAATGGTCCCTGACCTCAGGCATCACAACCTTGAAGTGGAAGCCAGATGGATGCACCATAACATCACCGGCAGCCATCTTCACACCCTGAAACAGTGCCTGGGATAAACGCTGCTGGGGACAGAGGCTGAGGCACTTGGAGGCTTTGAGCCAGCCAGCCACCACAACAGGGTTTCAGCTCATCATTTCTGTGTCAGAGCCTCCAGGCAGGTGGCCCCATCCTTCCTGAGAGACCGCTCAGGGCACCTGTACCCAGCTCCAGGGGGCTGGACACACAGCCTCGGATCCATGGGGGGAGGGGTGCTTTAATCCTGGGAGCAGGATTTGTAACAGTGCCCCTGAGGAGGAAAGCCTCCTCAGGCCTGGAAGCCTGAGAGACATCCCTGCGCTGCTCCACTTGTCACTAAAAGCAGGGGCTGAGGAAGGCTGCTTTGGGGCCCGTCGAGGGAACCAGCTCCCCTGGGCTGCTCTGCGGCCACTGGCTGCCGTTGCTGTCACGCAGGTCTCAGTGCTGCTCTGCAGTCGGCCGTCACCTCCCTGCGCGACACTCTCCAGCGCAGCACACGTCTGCACTGGCTCTCCCTGGAGACAAAGATCACAAGCGAGGGATGGGCTTGGCTTTGCCCCCAGTCCCAGGCTGCCCCCAGAGAGACCTGCCACCCCCGCCCCAGCTGTGCGATGTGGGCACCACGTGCAGCTGCAGACGTGGGTCAGGGCAGCTGTGGGCAGGGGGCAAGCCCCGTGGCGGTGCCCCCGGCGCTGGCAGCAGGCAGAGCTGGGGAGAGCGAGGGGCAGCCCAGGGCAGCCGGCAGCTGGCGGCGGGGCCCAGCAGGGTGCAGCACCCTCAGCAATGCCCGGCTCCTTGCGCCACGGCCCCAGGGCTGCAGCGCAGGGCTGGCCCCGGCCGGGGCTGGGCTGGGAACAGCCAGGCAGGGCCCCTGGCAGCCCCGGCACGCACCTGCTCCCTGCATGTAGCAGCCTGATCCATTGAAAACAACCCCGTGGCATCCAGAGAAGAGCCCTGCGGGCCCTGCCCTGGGCCTGAGCCATCTCTGCAGGGGTGAGGCCTTCCTTGGCGTCCGTCCCTCAAACCCTCCCTCCGGCCCCCACGATCCGTCCCTAAAACACTTCCCCTCTGGCCCCCAGTCCCTGCTGGCCCTGAAGGCCGGCCACAGCACTTGGTTTCAAGCCTGAGCTGGTCATGTCATGGCTGTTCTGGAATGTGGTACAGTGAAAGAAGAGATTGAAATGGCAAATGTTCCCCCCCAGAGTGGTCCCATGCTGGCAAAGGTTGTCCGAGGAGGTTGTGGGCTCTCTGTCCTTGCAGATCTTCAAAGGCCAAGGGCACACAGTTCTCTGCAACCTGCTCTAGATGAGCGTGCTGGAGCAGAGGGCTTGGCCCAGAGGACCTCCACGGGTCCCTTCCAACCCCACCCTCCTGTGTGGCTCTGTGCTTTGCTTTTCCTCCTAAAGCTCCTCAACTCAGCCCCGATGCCTGCTGGAAAGGGTGCTGGGGCAAGGGATGATCCCAAACTCCTCCCCGAGGGTCCTTCCCAGCACAAGAGCTCCCCACTCCGGAAGACACGATGGCAGACACGGTCAGGAGAGGGAAAAGATTCTTTTATTGTCAACACCAGCTGCGAGGGCCCAGGAGTCACAGCGGTTCAGCCGGTGAAAGTCAGTCAGCACCTGCAACGACAGAGTCAGAAAGCTCTGCTAAGCCCCCAGAGGCAGGAAGAGGCAGGATTTGGTTCCCCCTTCTTTGGAGGACACTGTTTCTGAGGAATTCCTCATGGCCCAGAAGGGAGAGCTCTTGCTGGCCTCCACTAGGGGCCTTCTCCCCAGGGGTGACCTCCCTAGGGAGCTGTGCGTGCGCAGGGATGCTGACAGTGCCCCTGTGCCACGCAGCAGGGCTCGATGGGGAGCCCCTGGGGAGCTGCCGTGGGGCTCATCCCAAACCCTGCTCAGCACCAGCCCTCGCCGGCCCTTGCCAGCCAGCTGGGCTGACTTAGGGCCGTGTTCAGACTCGGGAAAGATGGGCAGCAGCGCCTGGTACGCACCTGGCCTTCCTGACGTGCTGCACCTTCCTGAATTTTCTCAGGTTTGGGCCCGCAAAGTCATTTCCTCTCTTCTCCGTTTTATTTTTGCTGTGCTGTCCCTCTCCTCTGCCCAGATTTCTTTTCTCTTTCTTTGTCTCGAGTTTTCCTTCTCCTGGTGGGATCCTGAAAAACTTTCCACCCCACAGCGTGATGAGAGGGGGAAAGCCCCAAGCCCCTGCAGTGAGCTCTCAGGTCAGGCAAGGGGAGCTCTTCCTACCTGGTTTCCTGGGGCAGGCTGGTCAGTTGTTGCAGGCATGCCGGGGACTCTGCCGTGCCCTCGGGGGTGGCTGGAGGCAAATCTGGAGGTGCCTAAACCAGAAACGTGGGAGGTAACGGGTGGCAAGTAAGGGCCTGGGGTAGTGAGGGCCTGACTGCCAAATTGCCATCTTAGCTCTACAGAGGAGATGCTGGTTTGCATCATGCACATTTTGCACAGTCCAGCCACTGCAGCCTAGACTTGATGAAGCTGCGATGGAATAGGATCTGAGCAAAAGCCCTCTCAAGGTGACAGCTACTCCCTTCTGTCCTTTTGTGGGTGTTTTGTAGGTATGTTTTGTTTGATGAAGCAGATCATACTTCATGAAATGCATTCCAGAAACAGCCTTTCCAGTTTTCCTTAACACGTACCACGCTGGGGGGAGAGGAGGAGCCCCAAAGGCACAAGAGAGCGGCTGCCAGGAGGAGGCCCAGCGGCTGCTTGGCCTCCTGGGAAATTACTGTCCCACTTGAGACATGTTGTCCCAGTGTCTGTGGAGCTGCCGTACCTCTGCCGCTTTGGGCCCTGCCCCTGTGTCTCCCCCAGCTCCTCTGTCGATGTCCAGCAGAGAGGCGTCTGCATCCAGAAAGGCTTCTGCCGGACGCTGGGTGTCTGCTGTGCCTGCAGGGCCACTTTGCTCTTCGCACTGCAGCTCTGGAAAGCAAAAGCACGTGCAGCAGCGCGACTTCTTGGAAGTCAAGTACATCTCAAGCAAAGCCCAGCCAAGCCCTACACCGCTTGTCTCCTCAACGTTGAGGTTTCTGGCATCCCGAGCCCCAGTGTCTGTGACAAGCCTCAGCCCCTCCTCCTACCTGTGCGCCTGTCCATGGGTGCTGGCACCTCCTCGGCTGATGGAGGGGAGAGGCCGGCCACCTCCCCCCCAAAGATGTCCCCGCAGTTTTCAATGAGGAACTCCACCAGCACGTTCACCTGCAGACATGAAAGCCTTGGTCTCAAGCCAGGTGCCTGCAGACATGTCAAGCAGCCTTTCCCACTGCTGACCCTTTGTCTGCGCAGGTGGCTGCGGCTGGGGGTTGCTCTTCCAGGCACCCAGCCCACCAGCCCTGGCTCAAGGGAGGAGGCAGCCAGGGACCTCTCAACAGCCAAGCTCCAATGGGCCGGGAAGGCAGCAGCCGGCTGCTGGGTAGGGCGTACCTTCTCGGTCACTGCCAGCATGGCCTGCAGCGGGAGCAGGTCCTCATTGGGTGGGCTCAGCAGGTTGGGCCCGATGCAGATGGCCAGGTTGCTGCAGCTCATTCTGCTGGTGGCTGCGTTGTGGCCGATGTGCTGCAGCAGGGCCATCAGCCGCTTCAGGAGGAGGAGATTGGCCACAGGCAACTTGTCAGCCACCCTGAGGGAAGAGGAAGACAAGGCTGATGAAGCAGAGGGTGCCCACAGCCGTCCCTGCAGCTGGCCCCAGGCGGGTGGGAGCCAGCAGCCGTGTTGCACAGCTTTGCAGCTGCCCGAAAAGACAGCTTTCTGAGGAACCCATGCCTTTGCAGGCAGGTCCCAGAACTCTCCCGGTCCCTGCTCAACAGGCCGGCGGCTGCCCACACTTACGCTTTCAGCTCCTCCACCTTGGCCTGCTTGCTGGCCCTCTCCATGGCTGCCATCCAGTCCTCGTAGAGGTCGATGACGAGGAGCTTGGTGGGGATGCTTCGCAGGAATTCCTGCAATGCCAAGGGCTGCAGGTGAGCCTTTGAACGCTGCAGGCCAGCCAGGAGCTCCTCCAGCTGCAGCTCAGAAGCGCTCACCTTCAAGATGACGGCCAGCAGCAGTGCAGGCTGGCTTCCCACATCGACTTCCGTGCCGCGGTCCAGGGCCTCGCGTAGCTGCCGAAGTTCTGTGCCGCCGGCAGCTCTGCGGAATATCCCCTCCGTCGTCGGTCCTTCCTGGTGCAGGACAGCCAGCATCTCCTGCAAGAGATGCAGGACAGTGGCTTGGCTGAGGAGCTGCCCTGCAGCAGCGGTGGCCATGGCCAGCGCTCTTCCCCAGGCTGGGCTCTGTCCTCCTGCAAAGGGGCTGGGAGCAGAGAAGCGTGAGCCATGGGCAGAGAGCCCAATTCCCCAGTACCTGGAGCCAGGGGACGCTGCCTGTGGACTGAGTGGGGGGCTGGGGACCCCGTGTCCAGGCTGGCTTACCTGGATGGGCCGGGGCAGCGTGTTGTCCTCCCCACAGAGGGCTGCCAGGGGCTGCCCAAAGAGCGCCCTGCTGCAGCCGGAGCCCGCCTGCCCTGGTGCCTGGGCAGCGGCCGGGGTGCGCCGTAGAGCAAAGGGCCAGGGCAGCCCCATCCTCCTCCTGCTGCTGCTGCTGCTCCCTCCTGCTGCAAAGGAAAACAGAGTAAGACGCCATCAACGGAGAACCCCAGGCCAGCGGTCCCAGAGCCTGCCCTGCCCTGCTCTGTCCTGCCCGCAGCGCGATGCTGTGTAGTGCGGCAGGACAGGCAGGGAGCCAGCAGCTGGAACCGTGGCTTTGGCCCAGCAGCTGTGGCTTGGAGGCTGCCGAGAGCTGGTGTGCCACCAGGACAGCCTGTCCCAGCCCTTGCCCTGCCCTCCTGCAAGCTGTGGGCAGCCGCAGAGGCTCTGTGTCCTGCAGAAGCTCATGCAGCGGGCCGCTCTCCAGCAGGTGTCCTTGCTAGTCCAGGTGCTGTCCTCCCGTGCGGTGCCCAACCTGCATGGCGACACTCAGGGGACAAGTGAGCACAGTTCAATCCACTGCAGGAGGCTGCCTTTCTTTCCCAAACTCACCTGGCTCGTGGCAAAGTCCCCCTGCGTTTGCAGATGGGGCCGTCGCAGGCCCTTGCTTGGGATGAGCCTGCAAGAACCAAGAATCGGGCTGCGCTTGGAGAGCAGCCCCGCAGCAGAAAGGGCCAGCGGCGAGCTGCCCCCCGGCACCAGCAGCCTGAGCATGGCAGAGCTGGGACCCTCTGGCCTCCCAGGCTCTCTGCCCCGTGCGGCAGGTTTCGTCCCAGCTCCGCCAGCCAGCCAGTACGTACCAGCGTTCCTGGTGTCTCCCCAACCCCCTCTGCTGCGGAGTGGTACTGTGGGAACCCCCGCCCTCCTGCACATGGTCACCCCACTGGCTGCACATCCCAGCACAGCCAGAGATGGGTGCAAGGCAGCCATTCTCACCTCTGCCTGTGCCTCCATCAGCCTCTCCAGGCTCCTGGCGCGCACTGTCCTCCACTGGGCGGGAGAGAAGGAGGGGAAGAAGGTGAGCAGCCATGGGTCTGCTGCTCGGCTGCAGGAGCAGTGCTTGGGGACAGGGCCCAGAGCAGAGAGACACTCACGGCGTGGCGGCGGCTCAGCTCCTTCTCCAGGAGCTTGATGGATGTTAGGCGGGTGACGCGGGCTCCCGTGCGTCCTTCTGGTGTCCTGTGCACCGGGAAGGGAGAGGGAGAGAGCTGGGTGAGCCCCAAGCCGTCTCTTGTCTCTTGTCAGGCAGCTGTGCGCGAGAGCTGCCTGCAGCCCCAGGGGCACCTTCCCCAGCTGGGGGCTGTGTTCCCCCGTGGGCCCAGCTTCTCCTGGAGCACCCCCCCCCGGCTTACCCCAGCAGCGTGGCCACCCAGAGCTCCTTCAGTGCCTGGGAGCTGCAGAAAGAGAGGAGAGACAGCGTCAGGCCCTGCTGCCCCCAGCCCTGGGCAAAGGTGGGGGCCTGCACAGCCCTGCCCCGTGGGGCAGGACAGAGGCGCTGTCAAAGCCCTGGTCGCTCTGTCCTGCCTGAGCAGCTGTATTTGCCCTTCCCTTCTGGGGGCCAAAAGGTGACGAGGGGATGCAGGATGGGGAAGCATCCCCCATCCCTCCCTCCCTGCCACCGAGCTGCCTGCTCCCTGCCCAGGCTCTGCACGCAAGGCAGAGGCCAGTCTTCACGGGATGGCGTGGGCACGGCTGGGAAGCTCTCCTGCCCGACCACGACTCACCCAAAAGTGGCAATGCAGGAGCCGGTGGGCCAGGCGAGGATGACAGAGGTGCTGTCCTCATCGGTGCCTTGCTCCTCCTCCTCCTGTCCCTCCTGCCCCGCAGCCTCCTTCCCGCTGCTGAGCACCCACAGCTGGTCCAGGGCCAGGCGGAGCTGTGGGCGCAGGCTGGTGCCATGTCTGCAGAGAGCAGAAGCCGGCCCTGAGCTGGAGGGGGGCTCCTTGGGCTGGGTCCCCACGCGCAGAGCCCTGTCCCCCACCTGCCCTTGGGACGGACGTTGGTGCCTCCAGCACCGAGGGGCCGGGGCCTGGGGCTGGTGCCAGGGTGTCCCTGGGCCGGGGCTGGGGGGAAGGATCTGGGCTCTGAGGGTCTTACCGCAACTTGGCGACCACCAGTTCCTTGTGGAGGAGGAGCAGGCGCCTCTCGCTCCTCTTGCGGCCCCGGGTCAGCCGCACGTCTGCGCTCAGCACCGGCTCGGCGTCGCTGAGAGCCTCCCTGCAGAGCAGAGAGCGGCGGGCATGAGCAACGTCAGTGCTGCGTGGCCCAGCTGTGCCCGCGTGTCCCCGAGCCCTGGGGGAGCCCACCTGGAGCTGCAGCAGCAGCTGGCCTGGCCCATCCTGCCCCGGAGAGGAGGGCCCTGGCCGTGCACCGAGGAGGGGGCCCAGCCAGCGACGGGGAGGCTGGGAAGCGGGGTGCTGGTGCTGTGGCAGCGCTGCTGGGCCAGAGGCTGCCTCCTGCCAGCGCCGCTGCGTGCCAGCACAGCTCTGCCCTGCTGCCTGTGGTGGCCGTGGGCTCCCCGTGACCAACGGTCTGAGCCCAACGGAAAGTGGGCGGAGCCTGCGGGGGCGGGGCTGGGGCCCTCTCCAGTATGGCCGGCCCTGCCTTGCCCGGGGGAGCCCCGAGCAGGACAGGGCAGGGGGCAAGGGCCACCTCCCTGCGCCTGCGGCCAGCGCTTTCACCTGGCTTTTTGACAGGGTCCCGCTCAATAAAAGAAGCTGTTTTTCCTAGAGATGACCATTGTGGCTAGAGGCAGACTCCTCCTGGTGGAGGCCGGCCTAGCCGTTGGAAGGCCTCTGGCACACAGGCCGTGCTAGGCCTCAGGCCCCAAGGCGCTGGAATTGGAGCAGGCCCACCGGGAGGAAAAACTTCCATTTTTACCAAAAGACGGGGGGACTAGCAGCAGTAAAGAGCCGCTCGGGTCCTGCCAGGCGCCACAGGGAAATGAAAGGTGTGGTGAGCTTCGGCAGGAATTGTGGTGCCCCTGGAGCACCACCCTTGCTTGGGAAGGCTTTATCCCACCTGGGTGTTAAGGCTTCACCCTTGGCGATCAGGGCTGGATGAGCACCACCCAGGAGCCCCTGCCCTGTTAGCCATGACCTTCACCCAGCCGGTGGCCTACACGCCCAGGGGCGAGTTTGTGGGGTAGGCCATGACCATGGCAAAGAAGGGACCCGTAGCCAGCTTTTGATGGCCCGTGTCTCGTTTCACTGTTGACCCTAAGCAATGCCTTGCTTCAAATAGAAGCGATGCAGAGAGTTACACACCCACCCTTTTCAGGAAAAATGCAGGACATCAGAGACATGTAGCAAGTTCTCTGCTGGCTGTTGTACACTGCAGCAAGAAGCAGCGTGGGTCCAGTGGCTAATGCTGGAAGGGGAATTCAGCACTTCTGGGAAAGGGATATAAAGGCACTCTTGTGGGCCAGGCTGGGATTGGGGAGGCTGGGTGGGTGTCTGGGGTCCCAGCTTTCCTGCAGTGCTGACTGTGTGCCTGCTGCTTGCTCTTCCCTGCAACGCCGGTTGCATCCACCTGCTGGGGCTGTGCTTGGGAAGGGCACCGGGGGTGAGCAAGCCCATGGGAGAGGGCTGGGGGGAAGCTCTTCTCCAGAGATCTACCAGAAACTGTCCAGAGCATCCGAGAGGATGCTCTGTGTGACAAGGGAAGGTGCCCGTTGGTCCAATGTATGGAGCCTGCAGGGCTCCCATCAGGGTCCTTTGACCTACCCATCCTCCAGCCAGCAATCCAGGTGCCCCTGGGGGGTCCCATGTTGGTCTCCTGAGGTACCCTTTAGCCCCGGTGAAGGTGTCATGCCTCAGTGTGTGCTTGCGTTTTCCTTCAGCTTCCCCAGCCTGATGATCTCCACTGTCACCTCCTCCCTGTCCTACAAGAAGTATCCCTCTCCAGGCCATTAGGACAGTGGCACAGCACTCAGAATCCAGATCACTGGTAGAGAAGTAGGACAGAGGAAAAGAGAAGTTCTCCTTTGAAAGAAATCCTTTTTTGTCCTCCTTTAGCT
This sequence comes from Falco peregrinus, assembly GCF_023634155.1. Lineage (NCBI taxonomy): Eukaryota > Metazoa > Chordata > Aves > Falconiformes > Falconidae > Falco > Falco peregrinus. The sequence goes on from NW_026599632.1 coordinate 155,365, forward strand.
ACCAGTGGATGAAAAATAGGGGGACAGACTTTCAGGCCAGCCACAGCACTGGCTTTCAAGCCTGAGCTTGTAATGTCATGGCTGTTCTCACCCCGCTCTGGCACCCATGTGAGGTACAGCACAAAATTTCTGCTCCCTGCTTTCTGTGGTCAGAAAACAGACCCCTCACATTTCAAATTGTGCAGAGCCAAAAAAACTCACCTTGGCAAAGTTCAGCAGTGCTCCACTGGAGAAGGTGCCAGGTAGGAATTCTCTCGCTGCTTCTCACCCTGCCCTGGCAGCCATGTCAGGCAAAGCACAAAAGCACAGAAGTATACAGTAGTAGGTACTGGAGTAAAGGGAGCGTAGGGGAGGAGGCAGGAGCTTGGCACCCTGCTCTGGCACATCTGGGTTTCCTGAGACACGTCAGGAATTTTACCCCAGCCCTGGGTATATTTCCTCATTGTTTTTCTGAGGTGATTGTACCTGTTGTGTCCTGGCGCAGCTGGTTCTCCTGCCCAGGTTTGGGGCATTCACGCTCTGAACCCATTGTCAAGTTGTCTGAGCTGTCTGTGCCCTGAGCCTGGAGCAGAGGGGCAGTTGCAGTCTGTCCTTAATTTCTGGGGGGGAGGTAAAGGGCTCTCTGAGGTCGGGAAGATGGAGCTCCCTGTGCAGCAGCCAGGGGTGGTGGGTGGAGGTGGGCTTTGTTGTGGTTGCTTTTTTGTCCTGCCCCTGCAGGAGAATGTGGCTGCTTTCTTAGTTCTGCTGCTTTCCTCCTAATGCAGGAGGCTGATCCCTGCAGGGTCCAGGGAAGTGGGGCTGTGGAAGTGCCTAACTCTGGGGCTAGAGGGTAGGGGAAGCTGCTGGACTGGTATGGGGGCATGCAGACTGGAAGCCCTCTGGAAATAACTGGTGTGGGCATGATGAGCAGGATTAGTTTCAAGTGAAGTGAAATTATAGTTAGAAAATTGAAACAATAATCCAGATATTCTCAAGACCCAGTAATAAAGCACTGATACCCAGATTAATGTTGTATCATCCCCATTAGATTTCTCTCTTAACTAATAATGATTTCTAGCTTTCAATAGAAGCTCCAGCTGCAGCATGCCCTTGTTTCCGTAGGACCGTGCTGTTCTCTCATGTTTCTGGCAAGGACAGAAGGAAATAGCAACCCTGTTGTTCCCTGAAACTACGAAGGGCCTGGTACCGTGAACATGCACAATGCTGTAGCTGTTTCAGGAGTAAAGAGCTGAAAGTATTGCCTTGTTTGCAGGATGTGGGTCAAACTTGAGGGGGAGGGAATGGTGGTCTTTGCATAGAATGGTGTCTAGCTGTGTACAGCAAGTCCACATGAAAAAAAATTATGTGGAACAGGAGGAAGCAGGAGGGGGTAGGATCTGTGATTTTTTACTTAATGTCAGGATGTAAAATAATTTTAGGGTAGAGCTGGGTTTGAGGCCACTGGTCTTTCAAGTCCCAGAAAAAAAAAGAGGTGGGGACATCCATCTGTTCCTTGGTCCAGTTAGCCAGAAAGGGTGGGGAAATGATTTCTAGTCCAGAGTAGTGCTTAGTAAATGCTGCACATACTTACCTATGACTTTTGTCGGTGCTTGAGACCCGCTTTCTGGGGGTGTTTTCTTTCCCTTTCTTGCACACCCACTTTTTGAGACACAGATGGAGAGGTTGTCAGCAGGCTGGTGATAGAAGAAGAATGGCCCATGGACCTCTTAACCCATGCTGCCTGCAGGGTAAGGATGCTTGAGAGGAACTGCCATTAGGATAGCCTGTAGTGGCCAAGCTTTCACATATGTTGTATTTATATTTGAGCTAATTGCTCATGCGACTGTAATGGTTTCACGCTTTTATTTCTGCTGCTACAGCTTTTAATGCCTGTAGGGAGCCCTGAGTTTGGGTGTTAGTAAGTGAAAAATAAGGCCCTCATTCTCCATGGAAAAAGGCTCTTGGGCATGGTAATTTCAAGCCTGGAATGAGTCATATTTGCTGGATAATTTTTGTAAACTAACCAAATTAGCTTTGAGAAACCATAGTTGTTAATCAGAGTATTGAACTCTGTGCTCCCTTAGTTGAAAACATCACCAACCTCCTTGCACAAAGGATGGGCATTAGGTTTGCAAAGTAGGAGAGAAGTCTGATTTTGATGCTTGGGGCAGCAGCGATCCCTGGTTTTAAGGTTGTTCATAATACTCTGAGCGCTTAGTAGGGTCAGGCACAAAGTCACATCGGGTCAGCTGTTTTTGCAAAATGAAGCAGTGAAGTGACATTTATCCTTTGTTCCCACCAAAAATCTTTTAAAGAGTAATAAAGGACAGTTTGGGTATTAATAGAGATTTGGATAATAATTCCAGCAAATAGTTCCAAAATACATGGAAGAGGGGGAGAAGATGAGAAGTGCCAGCAGTCTTTGATGTGTGTTTGTGGCTTGTGGGACTGCGCCCAGAGCAAAAGGCTGTTTTGGCCCAGGGAGTGTTTGTTCTGGGCTTTTACTTCTATCAATCTTCACTCTTCTGCTTAAATATGGTCTCATTATGAAACAGGGTGGGGAGGCCGCCTGCTCTCCATTTATGAAGGATGCCACAGCCCGGAGACACAGCTGTCTTCTTTGGGTCTGCCATGAAGGGGATTCTGGATTTTCCATGTCCCGTTGCTGTTCCTTGCAGGTCAACTGAGGCATGGCCACTGGAAAGCCCTGCTGGTTCACGGGGTCCTCCAGGATGGCTGCTGGATTCCCGAGGCAAGTGGTAGTGCCTCGTAATCCGAAGCTAGTCAGAGGGACAGAGAAGCCTGCAGCTGTAAGTACCTGCTGCGGCCAGGTAAGGCTGGAAACTGCCCCCGCATCCTTCGGAAACTGCCCCCGCATCCTTCCTCTACCTGCCCCTCCTGTTGTCTGGCAGCACTGTGAAGCTGGACACCACCTCCCCGTCTCTCTGCTGCCATGCTTCTGTCAGAGGTGGTGATCATGGTGCAGTAGGGGATGGACTGTGTGCTGCTTCAGGGAAAGTCTGGAGTTGTGTCTGAATGTGCCACTGAAGCCAGTTTAAATGGATGTACCGGGCATTGCACCGGAATAGCTGAAGCATGAGTGTGTGCTTGTTTCCGCCCCCTTTGTGTGGGCAGTAACGTTTTGTCACATTGGGATGCTTGCCAGCGCTGCTCTGACCATAACTGCCCTCCAGGCAGCTGCACATGTGGTGGGCTGCTCAAACTCTGCCTGAAGGTTTCGAGACGTATGGCTGGTCCCAGATGGAACAGGTTCCAAAACAGTTGTTCTGTCCCATATCCCCTGTGGAGCACAGACCCAGCACTGCAGACAGCAACGGAGTCAGGGCAATTCCTCCTTCCCGTCCTCAAATGTCCCTTTTGCTGACCAGAGCTCACTTGGCTGAAGATGACCTGGTGCTGAAGCTCTGTTGAGGAGATACCTTTGCATACTTCTGTGGAGGGGTCTCGGGAGGCCCAAGCAGAGAAAACAAGTGCTAATTCAAAAGAGATAACTAAAACTTGGAGCCATTCCTCTCCACTTCGGTCTTGGCACAACACTGATTTTCTGCTTTCCTGATTCACCCAGCAGTGATATCTCCACATGTGTGGTGCTTGTGAGCATTGTGCAAGGATGGAGTTAGGGGATTTCTGGTAACTCCTCCCAACCTTTTCCAAAGGTCACTGGCTCACTCCAGCAAAACTGAAGAGGAAACAAATGCCCAAAGAGCAAAATCCCCCAACATGTCACATCAAATCACGAAGGAGAGGCTAATGGGACAAAGCTACTTGGTTGGAGCATGTGTATTGCACTCTCTATCATTAATTTACTAATGTTAAATATTTCAGCGGGTAATTATGGGACTTCCAGGACTATCCTAGTGGCTGTGATCACAAATTATTCATCAGTGGCTCTTGCACAAGAAAAGCCTTTCTGAATGAAGGCATTTCTGTAGCTCTTGCTGGTGTTTTGCATTTCAGCTGACTTTCTCTGCCTTCCTGAAGGAGATGTCTCTTAGCACCAAGCAGAGCCTGGCCAGCACTCGGGACATGCGGCGACCCCAGATTATCCAGATTCTAGACATGAAAGAAGCCTCCCATCATAAGGTAGCCTTTTTCTTACTGTTTGATGTGACATTTGAAGAGAGCGCGTGCTTGTGACAGGCTTGCCTCCAGCTTATCTAAATACCTTGGTGACTAAGTCCTGTTGTTGTTTCAAACTGCTGCCGGTGGTGGAGTTCGTTCTGCTGGGGGGAAAGGTAAAACATTTTTCCTCAGTGAGATGTTGAAGTCCTGGCCTGCGCTAAGCCCATATAAACAACCTCTGCTGAAGTTGGTGCCTTTTGCTAGAGATGAACTACTGTGGCTAAAGCATGATACTGGGGGGAGGCTGGGGCGGGACACAAGGATGCAAGCTTGCAATTTTCTACCTTCCTGCTGAAATAGCCAGCCCTTGGTTTGGTGTAGTCTCTGTCAAACACTTGGGGTCATAGGGTGCTCTCAATGGTGGCAGCATTGGCCTTTGAGGGCTGAGGGCCTACGGTAACTACTCAAGGTGTAGCTAAAGCAATTGCATGAACGCTTTGGGTTGGAACAACGAGTGGGACCCTTACAGGGTGTTAGATTTTTCAGGCTGCCAGATACATAGGGGAATGGCCCTGGGCAGTAGGGAGTGGGTGTGCTTTATCTGGATCAGTGTTTATTTACATGTGTGTTTAAAGCTGCTTTTCTTACAGATCTGCTTAGTATAACACACGTTCCAAATGGGTAGATGACTGAGGTAGGCTGTTGAGTGGAAAAGTGCCAGCAAGAGACCTGTAGCAAATTGGTTAAGGATTGCCCTAGACAGCACGTGAGGTCGGGAACGCCTCGGACGAGCGCACACAGAATTGGCCGTGTGCTGTGGCTGCTGGCTTCAGGACAACCCTGACTCCTGTGGAGAAGCAGGAGACGTGCCTGTGTCTTGTGAGTGCGAAGAGTTCAGCTGGAAGGGGAGAGGCAGAGCAGGGAGGAGTTTTCTCAAAGTAACGCCTCGGCGCTGTAAGCATTTGCTGTTTCTGTATGTTTTCAGACCTACTTCTGTAGTGGTATTAACTGACGTGGCAATAATGGACTGTAATGAAGCATCCGTTGAAAGCTCATGGGAAAAGGAGATGCCAAGTCCAGCCTTACTCAAATTGCCCAGTGATGCTGGGAAAGTACCTGGAACTTACCACCTCATCTGTCGCTTTCTTAACGATGGTGTTCCTTTTTTGGCCTGTCTTTTCTTCTTCCTGGTTTCTGGGCTGTGTGTCAAAAAAGAGATTTGAGGATGTGTTTGGCTCGGTCTCTGTGTCTCAAAGTAAAGATGATCCCCAAACTGTTTCCCATGGGGTCTCCTGTAAAATTTTGGCTTTCACTTGCTCCATGAGCGCTTACGGCTCTTGCAATGAGTGCTCTGGAGCTGTGTGACTGTTAGCCCAGCGCTCTGCCGGAGGTAAGCGCTGCCTTGCCTTTTGGAGAAGGAGACCTGGAGAAACACCTACCAAAAGAGCTGCTCACTTGAGCCTGCTCAGTGTGGTCCAGAAACTTTTGATCTGCTCAGAGCACAGGTGGGTGAGCTGCTGTTCCCCTAGCATGAGCTGGGCAGGCGTACTCACCAAGGGACTGTCCTTCACTGGAGGCCAATGTTGTATTCTCTCACTGATGAGTCTTTCTCCCCACGGCTGAAACTCTCTGCTCTCTTTTACATCTCCAGTTCTCGGCAGTTGCCCCGGAACAGAGCTTGTTTCAGCCTTTCCTATCAGAGGTGGTATTTCAGAGCTACATCCCCGATGAGGTCTATGAAGTGCCACTGATTCTGAGGAACATGGACAAGGTAAGTGCTGGGATGTGGAAGTTTAACCCTGTGCTGGAACTGGAGAGCAGTGTCATCCGCGCGGTGCACAGCACAGCCAGTCACCTGCTGCAGCACAGCGCATCCAGAATAAAATGTCTCACCACCTTTATTTTGCAAGATGGTGGAAATGTTGCCATGCTGAGGTTTCTCGCCCTGGTTTTGGCTGTGTGTTGGTAGTACCTAGCTGAAAGGAGCTTTTCTAGTCAGCACCTTTCCCCGTGGCAGCCCTGCACGGATGGGAACGTTGAGGGCTGTACAGTTCTTCCCTGCCCTCGTGCTTTCCCTCAAGTGTGCACTGCGTCCTGGTGGCTCCATGGTTAATCTTGGTTTCCACAGGGCAGCTCTGCCTCTGGGTGAGCTGCACAGACAGCTGAATGGGCTGTCAGAGCACAGGGGTTGAGTCTTCTCCGCTTTATGCTGGAGTAAGTTATAATTAGTGGTAATAGCATTCAGGAAAGGTGGTTTGAAACAGCAGTGGAAACAGACTGATGTAGCAGAAGCAGTGGGAGGCCTTTAGGTGCCGCTTCAGGCTCCTGCTAAGCTTAATTGGGTTCTGCTCAGGTTTTTCTGAGGCAACATGACGCTCTGCTTCCTCTTTGGAGAGCCACAGCACGTTCAGAGTCAAGTGCCCTCGGAGGTCTCCACCTTTGCTTGAAAAACCTGATCATTTTGAGATTTCCCAAGAAAGCTGCAAATGGAAAAGTTGGAAAATGTCAGCAGTTTTGTTCCACTGTAAAGAGGGAAATTGAGACCTTTTGAATTTCAGTTGGGGAAACATTTGCTGAAATGAGGCATGTGCCAAGAGCAAGCTGGTGGGAAAAGGCAGAGGGAGGAAAGGAGCTGAGCTCAGTGTTCTCTCACTGCGCACTTTCCTACACGCAAGGGTTTCTCTTGATACGTAGCAGTAAGTGCACTGGCAGCAGAGAAAGGTCAGGAAGAGAGGTGTAATTAAGGATACTCTTCTGTATCGAAGAGTAAGAGGTATGCGTGAGGGGAGAGTGGGATGGGAAGATGGAAGTGTGTGCAAGAGCCGGTGAATTCCACCCAGATTTCCAGATTTACCTGCTGGGGGGGACAAGCAGGTGGACAACAAAAAAAAAGCTGCCAAGGCATATTGCGGGTGGAAGGACAGTGGGAGAAGTCCAAGTATCTCCTGAGAGAACAGGTTTTGACAGGGATATGGGTGAAAAAGGAAGACCCTTTGGCAAGGAAGGATGCGTGTGTGGTCCCTCAGTTATTCCTGGAGAGTACTGCACCATTCCTGGTCTGGCATTTAACTTGGGAACATGGATAAGATGTGGCATGGGTACCTGCACCCAGGGAATGCCACTGGTGTGGTCTACACTGGGGTTTGGGCACCCTTTGCTGTAGGTATCTTCTTCCCAATTAAAATGTGCCTCAGTTTCTCTCTTCCTACTCTCTGCTTCGTTCCCACTGAGTCTTTTGGCTTCAGCTGTTCCATTATCCATGCAGCACCTCAAAATGGTTATCTTTGCCAAGTACCAGCCAACAGGCAAACAGTTGATTTGCTCTGTTTGTGCTTTCTCAAGTGGAAAAGAACATCTGCATAACATTTCTGCCCTTCCCAGTAAGGAATAATAAACTTGTCCAGCTGCACCTTGGGATTTACGTGCCCTGTAAAGGGGGAGGCAATGTGTGAATGTGGGATTTTTCCAAACCGAACTAGTTTTGAAGCCGGTAAGACCTCAGCCATTGGAGAGCGTGGGTGTAAAAGTAAGATTAGCTCTAATGAAAATCCTTGGTATGTTTTAAATACAGAAAGGTAGAGATGATAATCCTGACAGGGTGTTCTACTCTAAATTGGTTGGCTTTTGGCGATGTCCTGGAGAAGAGAAGAGCGGTGTTGTGCTCTGTCTCAGAGTTTTCGCGCTGGTTTCCCAGATTCTTCTGAATCTTATACTGCATGGCAGCCTGAAGTTGTTTGCCCCCTAAAAATCCAGCTGACAGCAAAATGTATTCCAAATAGAGGCTCTGTAATCGTGCAACTACAGAAGTGCTTCGCTATATACTTACTGCTCTTACCTGTGTTGTACAATTGCTTTTCTGTCTTCAGGCTGTTCCTCAGCACCCTCAGGTGTTCTGGGTGGCTTTTGCTGAAGGTCTTAGCCACACGTGCTCCTCTCCTAAGGGACTTGGTGACCAGACTGCTTGTGTGCACTGTGAAACTGGCTCCTGGAACCCGCTGCCCCAGGACATTGCTGGGTTCCAAGGGCGTTTGGAGAGTTCAGGACTGCCTTGGCCACGGCTTACCAGGCTCGGGTGGGTGGTGCAGAATGAGCCTCCGTTTTTTCCAAGCCTCCTTGTGGGTTTGTTGTTTGTCAGTGAAGCTGCCTGTCAGTCCAAATCACCTGCTTTAGACTTTGAGATTTGGTGCTCAGGGGTCGAGAAATGCCTGCGTGCTGTCTGTGTGCTGGTGGTGTCCCAGAGGGCAGAACCGTGCAGCAGGGTGCCTGCAGGGACTGCTGGGGGTGGGCAGGGATCCACAGGGATCTGGCTTGCCTGCGCTGGCAGCTGCCTGGCTACAGTCACAGGCAGCAGGAGCCTCCGGAGAGCAGAGGTTGGCTTTTAAAACTGAGACTCCAGCGCCAGTCAGTGCCGGTCATGTATCTCGAGGCAGAAGATGCCTTTGGAGCCCATAGTTGATAGCCACAGCCTGGGGGGTTGCCTGGATTTCCAACACTTTGGCAAGTTGCCGGCTCTTATCCTCTGCATCAGCCTTTCCTTGTAGCGTATTGTGCTTCTCCCTTGCTTCTTTACAGCTCCCTGTGAATTTTCCTAGCCATCCTCTGTTTGTGGGGTTGTCTTTTTGTCTTCCCATGTTCCTCTTTTTGCTCTTCAGGCTTGCTTTTATTACCAGTGAGGCCACAGTATGTGTGGTCTCCTCCTCTTGCTGGTCTGTCCCCATGACTGTAGCATCGCAGCTTGAGTGCCCCGCTCAAACCCAGCATGTTAAAGTGAATTTCTTCCTTCCCCTAGGATTAACACTTACTGTTTTGCCTTCAGATAACACAGTTCCCTTCTAGGGGCATGACTGCCTGGATGTGTATGGGCAGAAGCCGGCAGGTTCTTTGGGCTTGTTGAATACACGGATGACTTGATTCAGATATTATAACTTTGTGCTGCTGGTGTCTTCCCTGCTTGGCCCTTCCTTCATTGCCCTGTTGCCTCTGGCCATGAGCTGTTTTGCACAGGCAGAAGGGATGAATGTTGTGTATTATGTGCACGTACCTCCAGAGCTAAAAGTGCTTTGGAAAGGTGGTTAAGGAAGGCTATCGGCAGGCTTTTTCATAGCCTCTGTGTTTCAGCCTTGCCGCTGTGCTGCCCCTGAGAATACTTGCCTGCCTGTGCTCCAGCTGTGATTCTAGGGGAGAAGATGTGCTCGTGGCGGGGAGCCAGCCTGGCACAGCTGCACTGAGATCTAGATGTCTTTAATCAGCAGGGGGTCGGTGTGCTGCAGATGACAGAGACATCTGGAGCACACCCAGGCATTGAAGGGGCAGGTAGAATCTGCAGGCAGACACTTACCCCGGAGCCTTTGGGCAGTCACACTGGTGTGGCTGTGGCTGTGTGCATGTGGCTGTGGTTGCTGTGTCAGCTGGCACCTATTCCCTGCCCCATGTGCCATGCTTTTGCTTGGAGGTTGGAACATCAGTGCTGTGGCCCTGGCAAGCCTGGCACGGTGCCGTGATATGAAGGGGCTGTCTGGAGGCTTGTTAATGTGGAAGGGTTTAGCACATGGCATGGAAGGGAGGAAGCATTGCAGGGGCATACAGACAGGCTGACTCTTTCCAGCAGCACTCTGCTGCCTCTTGGCAGGGTTCTTTGTGTGGCTGTGTGGGCAAGGCGAGGTTAGGGGATAGCTCTGAGCCAGCTGATGCTTCTGCGCCAGGCCAGATGCACAGGATCCCTTTGGGCACAGCTGTTTTCTCATCTTGCGTTCGCTGCTTAGATTTAGTTTAATGCCCTGTCCTATCCTCAAACAGCGTGGCTGTAGCAAACTAAAGAGAAAATGCCCTGCGGCCCCTGGCTCCCTGAGTTTGTGAAAGGATGGGACTGAGAAATGGTTTTACATCATTCGTATGGAAGGTAAAAATGATGTTGGCCTAGGGCAGTTCTCCATACTGCCCAAGTGACATAAGAGCTTAATCTCACTGAGGTAGGCTTTGCAGAGGACGCTGCTTCCTTTAAAATGCGATTTATTAGTATGAATTAGCATTCATTTTGAGCGTGGAAGTAAATTGGTTCCCATGAAGGGCAAATTATTGCTCTTCAACTAGAGAGAAGCAGCAGAGCAACAGATGAACATCACCGCAAATAGAAGTAGGGTGAGATAAACCCCCAGGAGAACTCATGTCCAGTACTTTGTCCCTTGTCTTGCCCTTGAACTGGTGAGTGTGTGGCATTAGGGAGCTGTGCCAGCGAGGTCCTCTGCACAGCTTCAGCGACACCACGGCAGTTTCTGCCGAACTGTGTTTTGCACTCCTTGCAGGGCATTGGGGGAGGGATGCGTGCTGCTCAGTGAGGAGCACATGGGTGTTATACAGCAGAACCAGAATTTTGTACAAACAGGACGTTTTGTCTCGTACTTGATGGAGTGTGAGTCAGCGAAGTGCCAGAGTGCTGTAGATGAGCTAGAAATGCATCCACAGCGTGGTCAGGAGGTGCAGAGCACCTTGCAAAGCCCTTAGCCAAGAGGCAGGCTTTGGGAAATGGTTCCGTAAAGCCACCTGTGCTGGGCTTGCAGTTGCTTGCCTGCAGAGTATCTGTGTGTTAATTGTGGAAGGCTCAGGAGTGCTGCCTTTGAACAACCTCTACATCCCTGATGCTGCAGGATCCACAGGGATTGTGGGTAACCCAGTGAACTGGGATGCGGGTCTTCCTGATGGGGAGTTGGTTTGTATAATTCTCTTGCTTTGAATCTGTTCTTCCCTGGGGTAAGTCTGACTTGAGTGAAGTCACTCCTGAATCAAAGGAGTACAGTTGTGGCCAAGCCTTAAGTACTAGGGCCATGTGAGCTGTTGGTGGCTGAAATGCTGTGTGCCACATAGCCCTTTCTTGAAAAATGAACAGTTTCCTACTGTCTGGCAGTCATTTGGGAATGTGCCATGTGATTGGACTGTCAGAAAATATATAAATAGCTGACGTGTCTTTTGGTTTATTGGCACTTGTGTTATGAATGAAATGCTAATTTTTCTGCTGGGCAGCGTTTCCACTTAGTTACTCTTGCTGCTTCTGATTTGCACGTTTCTGTTTTGTGGCTCCAGTTGTACAGCATGGGTGTTCTCGTGCCAGCCAATGTTCCCGTATGTCCTTGCATTATGGTCTGACAGTCTCTGCTGAACTGGGAACCATTGTGGCACTGACTGGCAGATAAACAACAGACAGAAACACTTCCATTTGTGTGTCCTTCAGGCTTATTAATAGTTTATTGTGGAGGAAGAAGGAAGTAAGAAGCATATAAAACCAGCACAGCTTATTCTGTTTTGCCCTCTTGCTCTTTTCAATGTAGCCATACACTATTGTCAGGCAATGGCAGCTCAGTCTGTGAGGTTTGTGAAATTCATTACTGGTGCTCGGTGGAGACTGAATTAATGCTCATTGATTAATGTGAAATACGACAGGACAGTGAGTTACTGCATTAGTGAAATGAGTGAAATTAGTGAAATTTACAATTCAGTGCAACCCTGTTAGATGCTTTGTAGTGCTCAAAACCTTGCTGCTTCAACAATTACAAAAATATCAAATGAGTTAAAAGCACCAGGGCAAAAATCAGGGCAGTGAGTGATTGATAAGAAGCAGAGCTTTGATTAGCTCATCGATAAGAGCCTGCTGGGGGTAATGGCTCCTGGCCCTGGGGCAACAGTTTCCTCACTGATTTCAGAAGGGGCAAGGTGGTACTTGCAGTGCAGCGGTGCCCACCATCCATCTGGAGTCTGACTGCTCATCCCTACAGTAAAATGCTTTTGGTAATTTGATTTGCCTTCCTGCTGCTAAATGCCAAGCAGCCCGGATGGGGGGGGGGGGGGATTGTCTGGCTCTTTTCTGAACGAGCCAGTGGCTGGGAATGCACAGCCGGCTTTGCTCTGGTGGGGTGTCTGAGTGTCCCCCGTGTGCAGCTCCCGATGCCGCCTGCCTGGGGTGGGTGTGCTAACCAGGCACCCCGTCACTTACTCCTCTAGAACAGACTTTACAGAGGGGTTTGATTAAGGCATCAGCCAAAGCTGTCTCTGTGTCCCCTGGGGCTGGGGTGAGATGTAAAGGGAAACTGAGATGAGGCAGAGGAAGAACTCTCTTGAATTGCAGTGCAGAGCTGGCGTAGGCTGCTGAGGGCAGGGGTGGAGTTGTTAGCGCTTTGAAGTACCTGTGAAACATCTCAAGGGACACTTTGGGTGCAGAGCTGAGCCAGCTCTGGTGTGGGGAGATGGATCAGGTGGCTTTTGAAGGGTGCGTGTCCCCAGCCTTGGCCCTGTAAGGCTGTGGGAGCGGGTGAGAAATACAGCTGTACCCTACACTCAGCTGGCATCGCAGCAATTACCGTGTCCAGCTTGTGAAGCATTTCCCCAGCGACTGACTGTTGATCACGTATGTGGTGAAGTCCTTTTGAAAACGTACCTGAGCATCCCCTGCCAAGCTTCAACGAGGTCGCCGCGTTGCTGGCTTTGAAGTTAGTGCTGTGGCACAGCTGGGTTCTCAGTGGTGCTTCCAATAGTCTGCGGTGGCGATTGAAGCAGGTTCCATTAGTGCTGTGATCCCTTGCGTGAAGCGACTCTGTTTTGGTGCCTCGGAATCAAAGCATCAGATAATTGTGGTGCTGCCAGCTTGCTGCGAAAGCGGGTGAATCAGTGGGCTTGTTTCTTCTTTGCAAGTTAACAACCCTGTGCAAGTCATGCTGGAATGAAAGGTCATGAAGGTAAAAGGTACTATTATTCCATTATTGAACGCTACTGCAACAGTCCTAGAAAACAGCAGTTTTTCTTCTGCCGTGGGAATGGTGCTAAATGCATTGTGCTGAGATTGTTTCTTTCCCTGCAGGATTATTTCCACGAGCTCATCTGCATCACAGAAAGGGAGAAGTTTGTTGTGCCAATCCGAGCTATAGGTGCCCGAGCTATCCTGGACTTCCCCGACCAGGTGAACTTCTCAGCCTGTCCAGTCAAGTACAGCACCCAGAAAACGCTGCTGGTTCACAATGTTGGTAACCGGGAGGCCCGCTACTGCATCAGCACGCAGAGGTAGGGAGCTCATCTTTTTTTGTGCAAAACACTGTGGCGTGATAATATAGTTGGGAAACAGCAACAAAAAGGAACCGGAGCACCTGAGCTGCCGTGCTGCTGCCATGGCTGGAGATGGGCAGGGCACGTGGGTTTTGCTGTTGATTATAGTGTTTGAAGCATGGCGCAACCTCTGCTAAAACCCTGCAAGCTGCAGAGTGGAGTTTTATAGTGCAACGGTGTCTTCAGAGCACAGTCGTGCAAGACTGATTCTGTTAGACTGAAGGAGCAATTGTAAGAAGGCAGCTGGACTGCCCTCGGGCTGTGGAAGATCCTGCGGGGCAGACGACAGCTCTAGGAGCTCAGTTCCTGCAGACCAAGGGCAGTGTTAAGAAATGGGCAAGCTCTGAGCTGGTGGAAGAGACATTTAAGAATTTATCAGCAGTTTGTCTAGAGTAGCAAGTGCAATTGGAGATTGCAGATCAAAGCAATTGGTATCGAGACCCTGACAAAAACAGGGTGTGGTCCAGAACCTGGTTTTCCAGTAGGTTTGATCTGGTCCCTGGGATCCAATATTCTTCAGCAGAATGAGCTTGTAAGTGGAGATGAGCTGGCAGTGGCTTCAAAGCTGCACTACAGCCCCAAAGAGGAATGCCTTACAGCGGGGGCACAGGCCAAAGATGCAGCAAATACCTGGTGCGTGGGTTGGGAGCCTCTTGTAGAGCTTTGTCTCTCTCGGATCTCCTGGAAAGTGCTCTAGCATGCTGTAGTAGCCACCACCAACCTCCTTGATCCTCAGCACCTTCTGAAATGGTTATGTGGCCCTGTTGGACAAATATACGCGTTCCTTGGGAGGCCACAAGCACGTGGTATTTGGGCAGTCTCCTGGTCAAGTGCCTGATGTGTGCTGTGTCGTGGACAGCCTGTACTGTTCCTGTTGGTCTGAGAAGACAGTCACTGTTTTTCCAGTTTGCTGAACTGCACCTGCAAGGAAACCAGTTCAGCTGGCTGGTAGTTAACTCCAAGTTGCTTGGTCCCAGAGGTCTTGGTGCAGGAGCTGAGGTCCAGAATGCAGCAAAGACCTGCCATCTGCCTTAGTGCACCTGAGTTGCTTCAGTTTCTTCCCCAGGAAAACAAGTGTCAAGAGAAGGATCTTTCTTCTTTCTCCTGGGAAACATGAGGGTCCAAGAGTCTCCTACCAAAGCCTGGCAAGGCTATGGAAGCAGGCTTCCGGGATGCTATTCAAGCAGGCTGCTGCTTTTCACTGTGGAAATACGTAGGCAGGACCTTGTAAATCCCTGCACAGCTTCCCTCTGGGATTTCCAGATCTAGTCGTCACCACCAAAACAGATACCCAGTCGTGTCTGGCATCTCTTGGCAATGTCTTTGCCAACTATTCTGTTGAGTGATACAACGTGTGTTGAATCCTGCTTGATATGGATTTTATGCTGAACTTCAGCAATTAAATTTTTCAGTCCTGATTTGCAACAAAGAGATGGGAAGCGTTACAAAAGCTTTATTTCATACGACACAAAAAAAGTAGAATTCTGAATAACTGGATTGCGTGTGTGCAGAGATCAAAAGCTAGTAAGATTTCCCATGTCGGATGAAGGCATCAGTCATTTTGTTATGAACTTTTGAAAGCCAGTTTGAAATTTCAAACTGATAATTTAAATCTTTGAATATAATCAGCATTTTATTCTAATGAAGTTGCCTCCACTTTCATTCAGATTTCTTTTTATTTACTCTGAAGTTCCTGTGTTTCTGATCTTTTTTTTTTTTTTTTTTGCTTTAAGTGTTCAGCAAAATGTCATAATGGATTCTTCATTGGGAACTTTCTTAGAGGTTGAGTTCCTCCAATGCCTGTCTGTCTACCATCTGCTTGTATATATGCACAAATGTATAGGAAATATGAGAGATTTGGGGACTATGTGAAATGGAATTGGGCTGATTGAGAAGATAAACGCGGAATAACTTTAGAAGGGACCTCTGGAGATCATCTGAGCAAACACGGTGCTCAAAAAAGACCAGTGTCAAAGTTCGATCAGGTGTGTACACAACACGAAAAGTAAGAACAGGTAATACCAACCTTGGTCTGTCCTCCAGGCTGTGCAAAGCCCTTTATCCCAGCATCTCCCTGTATGTTCTGTGCTGCAGCTCTAAGCTACAGAGAGTAGAAAGGCTTTTTGTGCCCACCAGCCTGTACTGCCAGGGATTCTTCCACCCCGAATACACGTGTTTGCATTTCCCATCCCTCGGCTGCATGCAGTTCTGCTGTGTCCCAGTGAATGGCAGCCCAGCCCTCCAGTATCTGGACTGTAGTGCCCCAAGCTTGTATCCCCCACTCAGAATCCAAGTGTTCCCCCCCTCTTGACCAGGTCAGCACATTCCCTTGCAGCCCGAGAGCAGAACCCCCACGTTCTTTCTCCCTGTGCGATGAGGCCATGGTGTGCCAGGAGCGGTTCTTCCAGCCAGTGCTGGAGACTGCACTGTGTAACAGTGGGTTCCCTGCTGCTTGTGCTGTGAGAAGTTGCTCAGGTACCTGCCCCAAGGTCCCAGGTGAGCTCAGTGGCTCCAGCAACCCCAGCAGAAAAGAAGTGGCTTCCCAGCTGGCTGGGAGTAGGCTGGAGAGTCAGAGCAGTACACTGCTCCACAGGTGAATAGATCATTAGCTGGCAGTTGTCTTTGAACAACTCTATTTACAGAGGCTTTCATGGGAGAGACCGTTTTCCTCCTGCTGCCAGGGGATTGATTTCCCTGCGATCGAGGCTATAACCAAGGCTGCATCATCATCAACAAGAGGGGTAGTTTTTAGTTTAATGTCATAAATTCTTTGGAATGACTCCCGTAATAACTTGCTGATTAATTATCATCACAAACACTTAAACCTGTGCTTTGGAAAAATTAATGAGTTATGCTCCCTTTCCTGGAGAGCTTAAAGTGTGGATACGAGAGGCAGTATTTAAGAGTGATGGCATAGGTGGTAGGGGAAAGGAGTGCCAGCCTTTACAGACTTAAATTCAGGACTTTTTTAGTCTCTTCTTATTTAGCAGAGAACTTAAGCAGCTTGAGCGTGTGCTTAAGTTTTGCTGAGTAAGGATGTAGCGTTGTGTTAAAGCCAATATTAATATCACATAATAGCTTTGTGTGTTGCTACATATAAGCATGCATGCATGGGAGAGGGGCAGGAGGCTTAGTGGAGTAGAAGGGAATGAGAGATCGAAGTTTATAGACCATCAGCTGACCTCTGTGTCCTCTGCACAACTGAAACTTCTGTCTCAGTTGCTGCAACTTCTGCCTTCTGGCCTGAGCGAATTCAGGCTCTTGCCCCTTTGCAAGCCAGCTGCAGGTGCCACTGCTTCCTAGTCCAGTGTGCTGCTCCTGTCACTTCTCTCTGCCTCCTTTCTCAGGATTCCCATCTCTATGGAATCAAGCATAACCTACCTGCCACATTCAGTGCATTTCCCAGCCCATCTCCAATGCTAACCTTTCCTCTCAGTCAGTTCTGAGAGCTCTGCTCTTGCATGGAATCGCTTCACGATGACATTCCTTGCCTCTTACTCCTTTATCTAAGGGCTTTTTCTGTGGTGTGTTTCACTGCAAGGCAGAGCTCTCAAGTGAATCCACGGGGCCAATTCAGCATCGTTCTACTGTTGCTTGTTCAGAGCTCTCCCTTGCTGTGGTACCTACCAGAAAACATGGCCCCATTTTGACCCCTTTTCATAAAGGGGGGGGAAAAAAAACCAATACCAAAGCACTCCCCATTACGCAGCTTGGCTTTGTGCCTGCCCTCCCTGTGCATGTCCATACCCATCTCTTCCCTGCACAGCTTAGTAATAAAAAATAGTACTAGTATAAATATAGAAAGTCTCTTCCTGTCATTCTCATTGTTAAGGCTGGATGACGAGTTTCTTCTCCACGGCATTCAGGGAGATAAATGTCATTCCACTAAGTTTCAGTTGAAAATGGTGTCTGGAAGCAGATCTCAGCACAGCACTGCCTTTTCCTGACGTTACAGACCTTGTGCTACGCTGTGCTATGGGGTCAGAGAGGATCCGTCTGAGAAGATACATTAAGGAATGGCCCATCAGGCTCTGAAAGCTCAGGAAATGATCCTACAAGGTGCAGTGCTAGGAGCCCCCTGTCGTACCCATATACGACATCAAGGAGTGGGATTGGAGAGTTACCACAGGATGTACAAGGACAGGACAACAGAGCCGAGGTGCAGGGAAAGAGGGAAAGAGAGAGCTTGTGAGATGCTGCTGACTCTGTGCAGGATGTTTCCGGTACAGAGGTGGAGTCTTGGATGCTTTGACCTAACAGGCTGTGTTTACTGGAAAGGTTACGGTGCTTGACATTGCTTTTATACCATTACTAAAAAATAATGTATGCCAAGATTAAATGACCTTTGCTTTTTTTCCTGCAATAGGCCTTAGCTGACAGATGAGGCAATGCAATCACTGGTAATTTTACTGTCTGTCTTGGGGTTGGAGGCAACTTGTAATGAAATAAATTCTCAGAAATTCGAATGATTTTGTAACGAAAATTAAAACACCAGTGGACTAAAAATTTCTTCGGTTTTAGAAGAGAGGCATACCGTGGGACTTGAGGTGTGTTGCAGCCTCCTCGCACACTGCACTGACTAAAATGTATGGTTGCAGGAGAGAAGGCAGAGTGGTAGTAGGAGAGCCTGGGCCACAGAACTGTCAGCTTTGTTCACTTGTCAGTTGTGTTTCTGACTTGTCAGGAGTATTTTGCCGGTGGTATCCTCATGGGATTTAACTTTTGCCCAGCTGTCAGGATGAGGAGCTGATGCCTGGTGAAAGCAAGCAAGATGTAAATGTCAGAACAGATCCCTGTGAAATTGCTTACTATTCTGGTGTTGCTCCCTTTCTGCAGGGCAGTAACAGGCAAGATCACAGCAGGTTCTGGCGGGAAGGTCTCCCTCAGGCTGGTGCGGCTAGATGGGTTTATACAAGCTGGGGATTGCAAGGCACCGCTGGGAGATCTGGACCTGTGAAAGTTTAGATGTTGTACAACAAAGCAAACATACAAAGGGACATAGTTAAAAAGGATGTCAGAAGAAGAGCTATTAATAAACCTTCAAACCTTATCTTTCCTGTTTTTTCAGGAGCAGTAGTGATTCACTAACAGGGTAGATCTAACAGGAAAAGAATTATCTTAAAGAACAGCTCACAATTCACGGAGAGAAGGCCAGAGTTTAGCCTGCCAGCTTCATCTCTTGGCAGTGGTTTTCATTTGGCTATTAGTGTGTCAGAGACGTTACCTTAGCATCTCTTATCTGTAGGCTGCAGGGAACAGCTTAGTGATGTGGACTGAAGTTCAGAGTTCAGTTTAAGCATGGAGCTTACATCCCTCTGGGTCTTGGAGAACCAGGTCTACGTGAGGGATACCAAGCTCCTGCGACAACAGTAACAAAGTTGTCCCGTGGGTACAGCATGGGGTGGGAGGCAGGAGGTGCGGTGTCTGACTTGTGCTCTGTTTCTCAGTCCTGAGAATGAGTCCTGACCTCGGTGGGATCCTCTTCTTCTGATAATTTGAAGATGGGAAGATACCTTCTTTCTCAGGCATCCCCTGAAGTCATCCTCGGGAGTGTTATTCCCATCCCAGCTATTTGAGGGCAGGGGTATGCAGACATGGGGACGGAGTAGGAAGGGGACGGGATGGGAGGTAGTGCTAAGTGTGGTCCTTAACCAGCAGCTTTTCTGTTCTGGCAATGTTTCTGGGGGTGGAAAAAAAAAAGGGTGGGGGGAATTTTTCTGTGCCTTTCCCCCAGCAGGCAGTGATGCCAGCCAAGCACCAGCAGAGCCTTGCCCAGTATAAGCAGGCACAGCCCCCAGTGCAGGTGCAGGGCCATGTAGAGCAATCCAGTTCTGAGGCTGGAAGGGCCTTGGCTTTCCTCCTCCCTCCCAGGTGACTTAGGTCTAGTACGTAAACATTGCAGGCCCAGTGCTTCTCCATTAGTCACTGCCAACGTTCTTGCTGTTGTCATGGGAGCAGGTCAGGCCCCTAATTGCAGCAATATCTCCTTAATGAGCAGGAACTCCAGCAATGTCATCAGCTGTCACTGCTTCCATGAATGAAGCTCAGCTCGTGCATGGCTCCAGATTTTCTCATTATTTTTGTGTGCTGCATTCCCTAATCACTGGGAAACTCTCCGGAAGGTGTTTTAGAGGTGACAAAGTGACCGCAAGCAAAGCACTAAAGCCAGTAACTTTTGCTTTCTAAGTGAGGCTGTACAGGAGCCACAAAGCCCAGCTGCTGTTGTGCAGGAGCATGTTGCATCTGACTTTTCCCTGAGCGTTAAAGAACTGAATTACGTGTCTGTCAGCCGAGAGCTGTTTACGTGGCCACAAATCATAATTGCTAGTGTTAAATCCAAAGTACACCAACACCTTTTCATAATTATTTCCAACACGTTGCACAGAATTCCCCCAGCGGGCCAAGCAAACAGTTACCAAGCTTGGATTACAACCCAGAGCCCCAGATTGCATTGCTTGTGAATACACCGAAAAGCTCCTGTTAAACTTGACTCAATATGCTCCTGTTGATGGTGCTTCATTTAGCTAGAGATCTAATTGTTCAGGCTGTAAATGGGTACTCCTTTTGTGTCTTGTTTCCTTGTTATTGTATCACTCTAATGTGCCTTTGCACTCGATTTTTCTTTGCTTAGAGCAGCTTTCACTAAAACTCTGATAAAATGCACCCTTTCTTAGACAAAACCAGGATGCTTTCAAGTTAAAAAAAAAAAAAAAAAAAAAGAGAGATGAATTCTGCAAATTAAACTCCAGTTATTCTCTTTTCTTCAAGAAGAAATTCTCTTCTCCCTGTCTGATTTCCAGACTGCAATCTCACTGGGACAAGCATTGCCTTGACATTTGTATCTCCTGAGGTGTATAGGTGGCAGGAAAAGACGGATTCCTGAGGAAGTCTGTGTCAAGCTGTGCATGCAAATAACCCTCACCATCTCCGTGCCCTTCAAAAACCCTCCTCCGATCGTATCGCTAGCAGTCAGACTCTTGAGCCTTGCTGCAGAGAACTGGATGCAGGGTATGGGGGAGACGAGGTCGTTTTATAGCATAGGATGTTCTGAGGGCTGGAGCTCTTCAGGAGTCGAGTTGGTGGCTCAGTTTCTGATGCTGTCTGTTCTCTTTTTCTTCTGCTGACTGTGGTTTGTTTGCTTCTCGCTTGCACAGGTGAGCTGAAGTGAACGAGACAGCCACATAGTCCCCAAATGTCCCACAGTAATCCTGATGTGCCTCTCTGTGTTGCAGCCCTTTCTCTGTCGATCCCTCTGCTGGGACTCTTGGGATTGGTGATGCCGTGCAAGTAACAGTGGACTTCCACCCACAGAAGACGGGTGATTATTCCAGACCCCTGACAGTTCACTACGACACAGGTAAGTGCTGGACACTGCATGGTGCCCACACTCTGCGTCCTTCAAAGCAGAAGAACGTTCAACTTGCTTTGCAGACTCCTCTAAACCCTTTTCTTTCAAAACCTCTGCATGTTTTGGTGCTTCAAGTCAGGAGGTAAGGGGCAAAAGCTGAGTGTGCCCTTGTATGTGGCTTTGTCCTCGTCTCTCCCTGGGGGACGCTGGTGTCAGCCGGGAGCATAAGTGTGTCTCTGTCCCCGGTTCCTCTCCAGGAGAGCAGCAGTAGGGGATGCTTAGCAAAGCGTGTAGAACAGGCAGTGCATAAGCTTTCTGCCTCGTGGGCCCTGGAGTTAGCATTTTTTCTGTGCTAGAGGCTTTATTCACGTCTTTGTTTAATAGCTTCTGATGGTTTTACCTTCCAAGCCTTTGTCCAGTTACTTTGTGGGTTTGTAGCTATGAGCTTCTGTAGGGTCCTATGGCAGTACATTCCAAAGGAAGTACTTGGGAAACTGCTACTACTACGCTTCTGTAATTTCTGACTAATACTATTCCAGGCCCTTGGGTTCCTGTTTTATGACAAATGGTGACAAATTTTTCCTTGTTTACATTTTCCCAGGCCATTCGTGCTTTTACAAACCTACCTATCTCATCTGTTATTTCTAGGTTGAGGAATCCTGTTCAGTCTTTGTATAGAAGCTGCTCTGTGGATTGGAGAAGGGCAGAAAGAACGATTAAATGTCAAAGGCTTCAGCTTGGTTTTTAAGATCAGAACTATACCCATTATTTCAAGACCCACGTGGCCATGGGTTTAGACAGTGAGATCATGATAGTTTTCGTGGAGTTTATTTTGCAGTAGTTTGTTGTCTCGTAGAGCATGAGGTCATGTTTCTATGAACCGAAGCTGTGCACACTCGAAGCACTGTGCATGTCTCCTATTTCTTGAGTCCTGCTTCCTCTGCTTGCCAACGTACGCCAAGGATTCAGCAGAGGGGGAAGGCAATGCTCATAAAGCACACCTGCCTCTGTAATGCTTCTGAACCTTGGTTATTTTTGTATGCTAAGTTGTCCGTTCTAGAAAGCAGGCTGTCCAGTCATTGGAAACGTTGCTGTTTCTCGCAACATAACTCGTGTCTGGCCACGAATCCCTCCCACTCCTCCTCGGCTCCCTTAAGAGCAGAGAAGTCGAGGTTATACAGGCACGAAGGCTGAACTTTCCATGTGTGGAGATGAATGAATGGCTGCAGAGATCTATTTAAAGGGTGAGTCGTTCCCCAACCTCCCTCCAAGAGAGGGAGGGCTCTTTTTGCCAGCACGACTGTGATACTGCCGCATTGTGTCTGGCTTAGGGTTTAAGGAGTCCATCCAGTAGGCAGCCAGCTCTCCCCTTGTGCTTTTGTGTGGCAGCCTTGGAAAGGCAGGTCCATCCCCTGGCTGCCTTGCTGTAACCCGTGCAGCGAGGGGAAGGCTCTGCCTCGGCAGAGGGATGCTCTCCAGGGATGGCCGGGTCACTGCCCTTCTCAGCTGGGGCTGGCTCTGAGGCTTTAAACACGCTCCACAGAAGTGCCATTTCGATGGAGAATGTCTCGTGTTTGGGGTTTGCTTCTCACCTGGGAGGCCCTCACCTGCAACAGGCAGAGTAGGCTCGGTGCTCAAGTTTGAGCTTAGTTGACTCCTGGGAGTTGCTTGGTAGGAAGAATGAAGGTTTGGAAGCTCTGGCAGTGAGGGACGCTTTGGTGGGGGTCTCTTCTGGAGGGTGAAGTGCTGGCAGGTGCTCCAGCAAGACTCCAGGCGTTAATCGGCTGCTGTGCACAGCCAGAGACTCTCTCCTTTTCAGCTCGGTCTGAGGCGGAAAGCAAAGGTGTGTTCGCTCGGGTTGTGGGACAGCTTGGGAATACTCGGTGTAGACTTGCACGCTCAGGCATAGGCACCAGCAGGCTCCAGGCAGAAGAAATGGGCTTGCAGGGCTGTGATGGGCAGGTTGGTGTGGGCCGTGCCCCACCGGTCTCATTCTGACATATCTTCACAGACCCACAGCAAGTGAGGGCACTGCTGCCCCAAGACAGTGAAGTTTTCATCTGCATCCCATCCTGCCGTGGGCTGTCACTTTGCCTGTTTCTTTTTACGTCCCTCTTCTGCCTGCATGCCCCAGGCATCTTGTCATGTTGGCAACAAGGGATCAGGAGAGACACAACCCTGGTGGCGTCCTTGCAGGAGACTCTGGGCAAGCCATGACTGAGGTGGGCCTCCTCAGAGTCACCTGAATGACTCGGATGCAGAATTCCCTGTGACCCGGGTGGGATGGTGACCCAAAGGCCACCTGGGCACATCTGAAAAAGTCTGGTTTTTTAGGTAGTGTCGCCTTGGGGATAAATCTCTACAAGCCCACCCAGAACTAAGGTGCTTAAGGTGGTGCCCAGGACGTCCCCATGCTGTACACATGCAGCTCTTGGGATGCGATAAATGTATTGATCTGTGGAACTGCTCATACAGCTAAAAGCTGTGAGACTTCTGTTCCCTGTGGCTTCCTCCATTCCTCGTACTCCCGTCAGCAAGGGCGGTGAGCAATGTCTGCCTTTTGCTTCGTTCTAGGTGAAGATACTCACACAAGCCTTCATGGAGCAGCTGAAGATGTCAACATCAGGCTAGACAGGAACTCCTTGGAAGTTGAGAAGACCTACCTCATGCTGTCAAACCACAGATCCGTGGTCATCCGCAACCGGAGTAAAATCATAGCCCACTTCCAGTGGAAGGCTTTTCTTACTCAAGAAGAGGAGCATCAGGAGAAGCTGAGGTTCATTGGAAAGATTCCTTTCAGTAAGACACACTGCCCAGGGGTAAAACTACCATACGGCCTCAGAGGGATGTTAGTGGTTTTTTGGATGGTATAGGACAAATAAAGCATCCACAATATCAGGGTTTCAGGGTAATGGAGCTCAGTGCTTCCCATTCCAGTTCCATCCACATTCCAGCTGATGTTTTGGGAAGGAAAAGTTGATTGCAATGACTGCATTTCCTCAGAGAGCAAATTCCCATCTGTGGGAGCCCTAAATCAGTGAGGCCAGGTCCCTGGGCTCGCAGGGGGTCTGTGAGGCTGAGGAAAGTGTCGGCACTCCTTACCTGGGACGGCGTTGAGCAGTAGCACCTAACAGCTGCAGGCAGCGTACCTGTTGTGATATTCACTACAGTTTCTTCTCCTCCAGCTTTGATAGGATGGCAACCTTCTTCAGCCTGCTTTTGCAGTGGTGCGCAGGGCAGGGTGCTTTGCTGGCCCCGAACGTTGAGGCCATCCGGCTGTAGGATGCTGAATTGCCTCGCGCTGTCCCGGCTTCCAGCACAGCGAGGTATCCCTGCCCCTTCTCCGGGGCTGGGGAGAGTTCGGAGGTGGAGGGTTCTGCAGGGAAGGCAGGGACAGGACTTGGAAGTGCCTTTGGGCGTCAGCACCTGTGTCTTCACGGTGCTGAGAGGTGGGGCAGGCTCTCCAAGCTTTGAAATTCCGTTTGGGGCAGCAAGGAAATGCTTCTAGCCCAGGGGGAGGCACTGGAAGTGACACTTCAAAGCTGGGGTGATGTAGGGGGGTCCTTGTGTGACTTTTCAGACTTGGACGGCTGTAGGTGTATAGGAGTTAGTCTGAACCCAGAGCTGATCAGGAAACTGCCTTCAATTGGAGCACTTTTTAAGGGCTTCTGAGCAAATAAAGTTCAATGTAATTAGGTCAGAAAGGCCTTGAAGGCCAAAACTAGTTTTCCACTGTTCTCTATTTTTAATTATACAGTGTGTGACTTTGGTGCAAGCTCAGTGTACTAAAGGCCAAAATCTCATGACCTTCTCTTGGTACTGCCCGGCACCATTCCTTTCGCATCTCTCCGCACCTGGCTGTCTCAAACGGGACCCTGGCTGATCATCCCTCCCCTCAGAAGCAACCAGCTTTCCCCAAAGTTAAGAGGCTTATGATCAGGGTCAGGGGCAGGGGCAGGGTCAGGGTTAGGGGTAAAGGTTAAAGTCAGGGCCTGGGTTAGGGTTAGGGTCAGGGTCAGGGTTAGGGTTAGGGGTTAGGGTTAGGGTTAGGGTTAGGGTTAGGGTTAGGGTTAGGGTTAGGGTTAGGGTTAGGGTTAGGGTTACGTACATGCCATGCACAGCTGAGGTTTAGAGTTGCT